>NW_008340940.1:917177-921953 GCF_000622305.1 Nannospalax galili
AAGCCTATTATTCTTTAAAACTTAGCCAGTTGTGGCCATCTGTGTGCATCACATTCTGTTGTATAAGAAAGCTCTTCTGGTGAGAGTTGAGGGATGCACTAGTATTTTGTCCACTCCCTGATCTGCTATGTTCCATGAGTCTTAGGTGTAGATGTTCCACTGAGAGAGAAGAACAGTAGGAAACAGGTGTTACTAAGGGAGAAATTGATAAAAATTGAGTTATTTAAATGGGAGGGAGAAAGAGGGTTATAAATGGGAAGAGGGAGAGAGGGTTGTACAAAGAACCTTGGGGATAAAGGGAAAGAAGGAGCTTAAAGAGGTGGGACCATCAGTCATGGGTATTATCAAAGGAGAAATGGGGAAAATGGGGGCACTTCAAATGGGGAAACCATGGTAGAAGGATTAGAGAGTGAGAGAGAGAAGGAAAGATAAATAATGCCTAGCAGGTTTTAAAAAACAAGAGGGAACCATATTAGTCCAACAACCTACTGACAAATTAGTGGAAGGATTAGAGAGTGAGAGAGAGAAGGAAAGATAAATAATACCTAGCAGGTGTTAAAAAACAAGAGGGAACCATATTAGTCCAACAACCTACTGACAAATTAAACATACATAATCTCTACATGAGACCATGTGTATAGCTAAAGGCTATATAACAAGAAACAGTGCCAGACAGGAGACATCTTCCTTTGAGTTGTTGGTCAGGGTGGTCCAAGGGATTCCTAGAATTACACAGGCTATTGCCACAGCCCTTGATGGCTTCCCAGAGCTTGAAGATAAGGCCTTACTGCTGAAGACAGAACACACTTCAGACACAGTATTTGGAGCAATAGAGCTGCAACTGACCTGAAACCACTTTCCCTGAAGGCAAGCTCTCATAGCTTTGAAGAGTGCTATGAGGGTGCCAAGGGAAAACATGAAAGGATGATCCAACACCAGCCTCAAGACCAAATAATTACATCAATGGCCAGCATAGCATACGTCATTGGTGCAGTAGTGGCACTTTTGTCTTAGGGGCAATCAACAGCTACCTAATTTGACTAAACACCCACTCAATGATAAGAAACTCAACTCTAATAACCTAATACACATGGCTGGAGTGGCCATAGATCTTAGGGAAAACCCCAAGACTGTCACATCACTAGACTAATGTGATTTCTTACTACGTGCAAAATATGTACCCTTATATTTACAGACAAATATCCCAGTCACCACTCATCAAAGAACCTCATTTTGCACTAGTCAGAGACTATTACCAAGTACCACGACTGGTTACACATGGACATTGTCTATGAATTGCCCAGGCCTAAGTGACACATCTAAAATGCAACCTCTACACCTAAGGCTCATGGAACATAGAACTAGAACAATGAAGTTCCCTCATGCAGCAGAGGGCCAGGAAAACAAAGGTCACAAACAGTCAAAGGATAGAGATCAAGAGTCTGCTGAATTATGGCCCTTGGACAGGATCCCTTTATTCAACTTCACCCACTCAAGACTCAGGAACCATCAAGGAAGTGGGAGCAGAAAGATTGTAACAGTCAGGGAGGAGGTGCACAAACATGGGGAAATAGAGTCCTACAAGCTCCTGGGACCAAGACTCAGGAACCATCAAGGAAGTGGGAGCAGAAAGATTGTAACAGGGAGGAGGTGCACAAACATGGGGAAATAGAGTCCTACAAGCTCCTGGGAAACTGTTTATATGATTCTATGGCAATGGTGTCAGCATACACAAGTCCTATGCAAACTCAGGCAGACAACAACCCAACATAGAACTGAAAAAATGAATAGCAGACTTCAATCTTATCTGAAGGAATGTTGGAAACTGACTGCTGCTAGCTGAAGAAGAGATGATCTTCCTAAAACAGGGACTCTAGATAGGCTACAAGAAATAGTGGATAGACTTGCACTGGGGAATGGCTGGGGACGCTGACAACCCAGTGGGCTTTAACAGGGATGACAGAGTGTATGGGATCTAGTCAGGGAGTGCTATTGGAGGGTTCCAGTAGGAACAGGGGTATAAAGATGATTAAGTTAGAGTTGTTCTATATGAAATACACAAAAAAATCAATAATGTAAATATATATACATATATATGAAATTTCATTCGTCTAGAGCTATGAAAGAGATATGGTTTTCTCTAGGATTTAAGACCTCTCTAGTCCCACCTATAAGTTCACCACATTGAGAGAGCTTTAAGTCCAATTAGACTGATTACACCCCAGATAACAGTGCCATGACTGCACCAATAAGGTAGTTTGCTATGTCAGTCATTTTGCTTAATCAGCTTTAGGACTGGGCTGTACCATTGATTGATTTTCTTCCTTAGCACCCTGCATAATCCACAAGAACTATGAGAGCTAGTCTTCAGGGAAAAGACTTCCAGGTCAGTTCCTGCTCCATTGCTCCAAGCCCTGTGTCTCAATTATGACCTGTCTTCAGCAGTAGGGTCTTTCCTTTGAGTTCTCACTGATAATGAAGCTCATGTTCTTAAAGAATTGTACTGTATTTCTTCATTCCATATGGACTTTCTATGCTATTCCTCACTGTAAATAGCTCCTCCACTGTCAAATACCAACATTTCTGCTATTTTGTCTCCAAGTGATTCTGTCACCTTTTTCAAAAGGTAGTTTCCATTTCACAATTGGTCTCACTTCAAAATAAAGGTCAACTTTCAAAGGTATAAGACAGAATAGTAACATACATGTATTAACAATTTCTATTAGTAAAACAACAAAAAACCTTTTTACCAAATTGTCTTTAGGAAATTTAACCCCAGAGACTTCAGGATGATGATTTGCTTTTTCTTGCCAGTGAATTTGAGTAATTTCTTCAGAGAAAGAGACCAAATCACATACAAAATGAGGCCGTAATTTAGAACTTCCTAAAAGAAAATATTTCATCATCAGTCAAATGGATTAGAATTCTAAGCCTGACATGCACATGGATGCACTCTGAAATGATGGACACAGACCTATGGAGTCAAAGGTGAGGATTGAGGCAGATGGTGTAGGAATGAATTGTCACCACATAAGATCACTACAAGCATCTCCAGCTCTTATTGCAAATAAGCTTTTTATCTTTACTAGCATTACATACTAATTATAGAGATTAATGGGATTCATTGTGACATTTTCATATGTACATGTAAACTGTAACTCATTTCCCTTTGGCCTTGTGTTCTCCTCTTTCATCTTTTTTCAATATGCATTAGCTATTGAATTTTTTGTGGATTTCATACAATTCATCTTAATCATATTTAAGCTCCTCCTGTGTCTTTACTCCCTATAGCCTTCCAACAGGACTTCATGCATTCAGTCATATATGTTAAGGCCTATCAAGTCAAATTTGTGTTCCCAGAAGTCTCTGGATGTTATGTTTAAATTAACAAAACACTGGGTATATACATAAAGCTCCATAGATTCATCATATCCCACATCCACCTTCCTATAATTTACCCTGTTATTGAACATTGCCTTAGTGTGGTACCTTTCATACAACTGATGAGCCAATATTAATATTATTAAATAAATGTCCAATTTAGTCCTTTCCTGCACATATACCTAATAGAGTGCTGCCTATGTACTCCCTTCACAGCTTCAGCATTTCAGACTTCACTTTAAGATCTTTGATCCATTTGAAATTGACTTTTGTGCAGGTATGGGTTTAATTTCATTCTTCTGCATGTGGAGATCATATTTTGTCAGCACCATTTTTGGAAGATGCTGCTTTTCCTCAGGCATGTGTTTTTGGCACAGTTGTAAAAAATCAGGTGTCTGTAATAGTATCCACTCATGTTTGGGTCTTCTATTTTGCTCTCTTGATCTAAATGTCTATTTTTGTGTCAATGCCATGCAGCTTCTATGACACTATCTCTGTTGTACATTTTGAGGACTTGCATGGTAATCCCCCTAGCACTGCTCTTTGTGTATAGGATATCTTAGGCTATCCAGGCTTTTGTTTTGATCCCAATATGAGTTTTAGGATGAATTTTTCTGTGTCTGTGAATGATGTCATAGGGATTTTGATTTGGATTGAGTTGAATATCTAAACTGCTTTGGGTAGGATGGTGAGAGTCACAGTATTAATTCTACCAGTCTATAAGCATGGGAGGATTTTCCATCTCTTTGTGTCTTCTTCATCTCTTTATTCAAAGATTGAAAGTTTTCTTTCTTTACTTTGTTTATCCCTAGATTTTTTTTTAGGTTATGGTGAATTAGAGTGTTTCCTTCACCAGTTTTTCTGATTGTTATTTGTCTATAAAAAGGCTACTGAGTTTTGTAAATTGATTTTGTATCTTGCCACTTTAATGAAAGTGTTGGTCATTTCTAGAATTTTTGTGGGAAGCGAGCACAGCTGAGTCAGCCAGATGGCGCCCTGGCTGGCTGCCAAACCTCGTGCTGTTTACTCCAACTCTTGGCTGATTGCCAAGGCTCGTGATTCCCGCTTGCTACTCCAAAGTATGGAGAGGCCAAACAGGTGCTGCCAGCCTGGTGATCTTGCTACATGCCTATGAGCTAGATTCTGCCTGGCCGCTGCACGTGTGTGAGCCCTGATTGATACCGGCTGGGGGGAGGGCTGTTGGAAACGCTATATAAAGAGCTGAAGTGTGTAACAGAGAGGACCCAGCATCATAGTGAGCCAGCATCATAGTGAAGAGAATACGAGAGAATAAAGGAGAAAGAGAAACAGAAGCTTGAACCTCACCTTGGTGTCTGTGTCGTCTTTCCTGGACTCTGCTGGACAGAGTCCCGGCTCGCGACAAATGGTGGCCCG
>NW_008340940.1:924000-927358 GCF_000622305.1 Nannospalax galili
AAAAACCCCTCCCTAGAGGTACTCTAGCTATTTGGACTTTGGTACGGACATGTTTAGCGGATAAAACAGGGAAGTATGAGGCAGATATAGCTCAAGGAGCTCAGGCTTTAGAAGAAGCAAGAGAGGAAGCGTCTCAACTTAGTGCGTGTTGTGCTTCTTCTGAAGTAGAGGAGGAAGAGTATGATTCTGAGGATTTAGACAAAATTATGGAACAGCTGAGAATTACTAATAATAAAAAGAAAAGGAAAAAGGAAAAGGTTGAGCCTAGTGCTCCTCCGTGGGATAGAGACTGTCTGGAAGCCATGCCCTCCATAGAAAGGAGCTGTCGCACGCTTAGTGCAGGTATATGGCGCCATCTAGTGCCTGGTTGTGGAGCTTTCCCAGTGTTTGATGATCAGAACAATCAAAGATATCATGAACCCCTGGACTGGAAAGTAATTCAGAGATTGAAAGAATCTGTGGCTACTTATGGGATACAAGCAGCTTATACCATAACTCAGGTTGAAAGCCTTACTAGACGTGCTATGACTCCTTTTGATTGGCAAAATCTTTGTAGGGCTGTTCTTTCAGGGGGCGATTATTTGAATTGGAAATCTGCTTACTTGGAATATTGTGTAGAACTAGCAGCTGCTAATGCAGCCAATGGCCAGCCTGCATGGAACGTGGATATGCTTATGGGGCAAGGGGTCTTTATTAATAATCAGATTGGATATCCAGAGCAAGTATATTCTCAGATTAATGATGCAGCCCTTAAGGCGTGGAAGATGCTGACAGGCTCAGGTAACCTTAATGATAGTCTTTCAAAGGTCCTTCAGGGGCCGAGTGAACCTTTGCTGATTTTCTAGCTCGGATGATGGAAACTGCAGGAAGGGTATTTCCAAATGTGGATTCCGCTATGCCATTGATCAAGCAGTTGGCATATGAGCAGGCTAATAAACCCTGTAGAGATGCCATCAGACCTCATAAGAATAGAACCTTAGATGTGTGGATTAAAATATGCAGAGATATTAATGAGCACTCCATTCAAGGGCAAGCCTTGGCAGCTGCAATAGTTGCAGGCCTGAGAGGTAAACACTTATCAACATCAAATGGCCGGAACTAACTAACGCAGACTTAGCCCCACTATTTAAAATACTTCAAGGTAATCCTGCTCTTCATTCCCCTAGAACGCTTACTCCTGAAGCACGGGCCTGCATTCAGAAAGTGGAACAATGTTTAAGTCTTGCTCAAGTGACACGTTTAGATTATGATAAGGCCTTGTATCTTTGCATTATTGCTTCTAACTGTTCTCCAACTGGAGTTTTGTGGCAGGAGGGTCCTATAATGTGGTTATACTTAGCTCATTCTCCAAAGAAAATACTTCCTTATTATCCAGAAGAAGTCGCAGCTTTGATACTGAAAAGCCTGCGAACTAGTATGGAAGCATTTGGTAAACAACCTGATATTATCATAACCCCTTATTCACCTCTTCAGATAGAAACTTTAGCTGCATGTAATGATATGTGGGCTGTTGTAGCTACCGGTGCTACTGGCGGGGGTGACAACAATCTCCCCGCTGATCCTATACTGCAATTGGAAGTCGCAGCTTTGATACTAAAAAGCCTGCGAACTAGTATGGAAGCATTTGGTAAACAACCTGATATTATCATAACCCCTTATTCACCTCTTCAGATAGAAACTTTAGCTGCATGTAATGATATGTGGGCTGTTGTAGCTACCGGTGCTACTGGCGGGTTTGACAACCATCTCCCTGCTGATCCTATACTGCAATTTGCATCTCGTGGCCCTTTAGTACACCATCGAGTTGCACGTGCTTCACCTATTGTTGGAGCAGTCAACATTTACACGGATGAATCTAGAGAGGGAGTTGGGTCTATTTGTGTAGAGGGTTTGCCTCCCGAAACCCACATGTTTCCCTTTGGGTCAGCACAAGCGACAGAGCTTGCTATAGTTTTGAAGGTTTTCACCATATTTGCTCAGCCGTTTGACCTGATATCAGACAGCCGATGTGTGGTAAAGGGTTTACAAATTCTGGAAAATGTTGGCTCAATCAGGTCGCAGTCTCAAGTCCATGACCTTTTTGTAGCCCTGCAAAGGCAGGTTTGGCTTCGGCAATCTCCATTTGGTGTGGTTCATATCGGAGCTCACACTGGCCTTCCCGGATCTCTTGTAGAAGGGAGCGCAGGGGTTGATGCAGCCACCAAAAGTGTATTTGTGTTTACAGCCTTTGCATTAACACAGGTCGCAGTCTCAAGTCCATGACCTTTTTGTAGCCCTGCAAAGGCAGGTTTGGCTTCGGCAATCTCCATTTGGTGTGGTTCATATCGGAGCTCACACTGGCCTTCCCGGATCTCTTGTAGAAGGGAGCGCAGGGGTTGATGCAGCCACCAAAAGTGTATTTGTGTTTACAGCCTTTGCATTAACACCTGTGGGACGTGCTGCTCAATTTCATTCAAGGTTTCATGTTAATGCAAATACTTTACGTCAAGAATTTCATATTACCAGAGAGCAAGCACGACAGATAGTTTTACAGTGCAAGAAGTGTGTTCTGAGTCTCCCCTCTCACTCAATTGGTGTTAATCCCCGTGGACTGAAGCCTGGAGCTCTTTGGCAGATGGATGTTACTCACCTGCCTGAATTTGGTATCTTAAAATATATTCATGTGTCTGTTGATACATATTCCGGTATAATTTATGCTTCTGCTCAATCAGGTGAAACAGCTACTCATGTAATATCCCATTGCTTACAAGCTTTTGCAGCTTGGGGCCCACCATTGCACATCAAAACTGACAATGGGCCAGCATATACATCTTCTAAGTTCAAAGCCTTTTGTGCAGCCTTTGAGATACAGCATTCTACCGGACTGCCATACAATCCCCAGGGACAGGGCATAGTAGAGAGAGCAAATGCAACTTTAAAGGCCTGTCTCTTAAAACAAAAAGGGGGAATAGGCAGTCAATATAGATCACCTAAAGACAAATTAAATGTTGCACTATTTATACTTAATTTCTTAAGTTTGAATGCAGATGGTCTCTCCGCAGCAGATAGGCATCGGAACTCAAGGCAGCAGAATCCGGTGCAGGTTTATTGGAAGGATGTCCTTTCAGGACAATGGTACGGCCCCTCCCCGGCCATAGCCTGGACAAGAGGCGCTGTTTGCATTTATCCACAGGATAAAGATACACCTATTTGGGTTCCTGAACGTCTGGTGAAGCCGGAAATGAGAAGAAATGGACGTGAAAAAAACTCTGATCAGGTTGTATATAGTGATACTGACGATAAAGAAAGGAGAAGCACAGATCAGAATAATATAGAGTGTGCTCTAGGCCTTTCCCCTGCCGTTGCCCTTAAGTCATAA
>NW_008340940.1:928076-931459 GCF_000622305.1 Nannospalax galili
TGATTGTTATTTGTCTATAAAAAGGCTACTGAGTTTTGTAAATTGATTTTGTATCTTGCCACTTTAATGAAAGTGTTGGTCATTTCTAGAATTTTTCTATAAGAAATGGATGTGGAGCAGTATTAAAGTTAAACATATCTGAAAATAACGTGAACAGGATGAATCTGTTATTTTTATGATATTCTAGAAGTTGTTTGTCCTTTAAATTTGAATGAGCTCATCTGTGAGCACAATGATACAGCAATAAGCTTTCCTCTGTGAGAGGTATGCAGTGTTTCTAATGCACATTCCACTGATGTACACAGAAGTCTTTAAACGTGAACCAAATGCCACTAATAAAGATATATATGTGAAATCTACCACATAACACCTATATTTTTTCTTAAGAATATTTCAAGTGTTCATCTATAAAAATGTATTATAAAAATGAATATTTTGATCAAGGTTAAGGATCAGTCAAAGGAAGATTTCACAAACCCATATTTATGTTATAAATAATTGAAGGCAGTCACATGGTACAGACTGAATATGGTGTTTGTGAGTTTGAGAGATTGCTATATCTATTATTTTCTCTTAACTAAGTCCACACTCCTCAATTGGCTCCTCTAGTGCTATCAACATAGGGAGCCTCAATTTGTGACAGGCTACTTTAAAATTTAGTGACTTTGTAGAATTTAAACTATAGGTATGGTACTCTTCTGTATACTTTTCTAATATTCTGGAGCATAGAAAATATTTCCAGTGTCTCTGACATGAAATATTTGCGAGATTTATGGTTCAGTTTCAGTTATTATTTTTCTGTTTTTCTTTGTTTTTCTATTTAGATATTGTGTAATAATTTGCTTAGGCTATAAGGTAGGAATTAGGTGTAACTAATTTGGCTAGAGTATATATGTTTATGTAGACTGCAATATTTCAGTTTCTAAATTTTAAGTATTGGCTCCCTTTAGCATCTGTCATTGAAGAGAAGTGGGGTATTCCTGTAGTAACCTACCAATAAGACAAAAAATCAAGAAAGGAACTAAACCAATTAAAAGATGGGCTAAGGCACTGAACAGAGAGCTCTCAAAAGAAGAAATAAAGATGGCTAAGAAGCATCTTAAAAAGTTTTCAACATTAGTAGTAATTAGGGAAATGCAAATTAAAACCACTTTAAGATTTCATCTTACCCTAGTCCAACTGGCTAAGATCAAGAGAACAAATGATACCAAATGTTGGAGAGGATGTGGGGAAAGGGGAACACTCAACCACTGCTGGTGGGACTGAAAAGTTCTTCAACCCCTATGGAAAGAAGTATGGAGAACGCTTGAAAAACTACAAATGAACCTACCATTTGACCCAGTTATACCACTCCTTGGCATATACCAAAAGAACTCATCCTATTTACAGAGACACTTGTACATCCATGTTTGTTGCTGCTCTTTTCTCAATAGCTAAGAAATTGAAGCAACCTAAGTGTCCCTCAACTGACAAGTAGATAATGAAAATGTGGAAAATGAAATGAAGGAGTTTTACTCAGCAGTCAAGAAAGATGAAATCACGAAATTTGCAGGTAAATGGTTGGAACTAGAAACTGTTATACTAAGTGAAGTAAAACAGACTCAGAAAAAAAAAGATATATATTCTCCCTCCTATATGGATCCTAGCACCAAATCCTTATAAGTGGGTATGTATCCAGACATAACAATAGGAACGAGGATAATGAAAAGGAACCAGGGAGTAAAAGGAAAAAAAAGAACCTGAAAGAGAACAGCAGAAAACAGATGTTAACAAAGTAGATATGGACAAAAATGGGGTTATTTTAAGGGGAGGGGGAGGGAAGGTTATACAAGGAACCTAGTGGATAAAGGGAAAGAAGGAGCTCAAGAGAGGTGGGACCATAGGAGAAGGGAATTGTTAAGGGAGAAATTGGAAAAACGGGGGCACCTTAAATGGGGAAACCATGGTGGAAGGGTTAGACAATGTGAGAGATAACTAATGCCTAGCTAGTTTAAAAAAGCCAGAGCGAACCATATTAGGCCAACAACCTACTGACAAATTATGCATACAACTAGATCAAAGAAGGTAATATATGTCTAGGCATGATTTATCTGAGAGTGTTTGGTCTTTGGCAAAGCATGATCTACATGGCACATGGTAATTGAAAGCAACAGACTGGTGGAACTAACCTTCTTGGATGTTTTAACAGCCATACATTGAGGCCTATACTAATTTGGTCAGAGGGACATAAAGGACAGTTTTTGCTCCTTGCCCTCCTAGGTCAACGAAGTTCCAGAGGACTATGAACATCTTTCAAAATGTCCTGTAACTGTGGTGAGTCTCCTGTCCTCTTGATCAAGGAGGCTGTGGAGACCACACCAGATGGATCTGAACCAGTGTCCAGTATACAAAGAGGAGGGTCAACACAGAGGAAACATTTCCTCCATGCTTCCAAGTGAAGCCAGCCATGGTCGAGCAGGACCTTTGACTTATCTTCACGTAGACAGAACTGGTAAAAGAAAGGAGCCAGGGGCTCCTCCAAAGACCATGTGACCCCTGGGGAACAGATCCTCAAACAACCTTAAGAATAGAAATAAATTGGTTTATCTGGGCCAATTGTAGGGTCTTAAATACCCAAAAGGAAAGTATAACCAATGATTAATGGGGGTAATAAAAATTTTTAAGAGTCCATATATTTAGCTAAAGGCTACATAACAAGAAACAGTGCCATACAGGAGATACTGTCCTTTGAGTTATTGGCCAGATTGGCCCAAAAGACTCCCAGACAGTAACCCAGCATAGAGCTGGTAAAATGAACAGCAGACCTCAATCTTATCTAAAGGAATATTGACAACTGATTCCTGCTAGATGAGGAACAGCTGATCTTCCTAAAACAAGGATCTCTAGATAGGCTGAATAGATTCAGCAGACAGAATGGCTGGTGGTTCTGTCAGTGCAGTGGACAGTAACAGGGATGACAGGGTATATGGGCTTCTAAGTGTGGGATGGGGGAGGCTATGGGAGGGTGCATTTGAGAAGTGGATATATAGATAAATAAGATTGTGTGGGATGTTTTGTATGATATACAGAAAAAAAATCAACGAATTTTAAAAAAGACTTATATTTGAGGAGGAAGCATAGAAATTTACTTCCTGTTAAATAGTAGAGGTGATGAACATTACCATTGAAATCTACCTGATGACTTTATACTCAGGTAATAAGGATTCCAGTGTAACCGACTGTGAGTAGTAATAATCAGATACATAGAGATTAAAGACACATGTGCAAACGTGTTAGTAGCATTAAAAATGTAGGAAACAGTATATCTTAAAATGAAGTGGATCTCTTCTTTAAAGGGTAAAAACTCATTCAATTTTATGTCTTACAGGCTTTATGCTGAGTTC
>NW_008340940.1:932306-934606 GCF_000622305.1 Nannospalax galili
TGAATGAGTTTTACACTTTAAAAATCTCCATTTCATTTTAAAATATGCTGTTTCCTACACTTTTTTTATTTTTTTGAAGAAGCATATCATTACAGCTTTAATATGCTCAATAACAGTTTCCAGAGCAAAGATACAGCTCTTTCAAAAGAGGCTATAAAATTTTTAAGTTCCCTGTTGAATTAATACAGTTATACAATATTGAACTCAGTACAGGCCCTATAAGATGTAAAATTGAATGAGTTTTTAACCTTTAAATATATTTCCATTTCATTTTGAAATATACTGTTTCTTACAGAAGGACTCATTTTTTGTTACTAACACTGAGATGTTGGCACATGTATCTCTAATCTGTATGTATCTGATTATTTCTAGTCATAATAGGTTGCACTTGGATCCCTGGCACCTGTGTATGTCTATAAAGTCATCGGGTAGATTTCAATGGTAATTTTTATCCCTCTACTAATTAACATGATATAAATTTCCATGCTTCCTCCTCAAATATAACGTATTTTAAAAAATTTGTTGATTTGTGTGTGTGTGTGTGTGTGTGTGTGTGTATCACACAGAACACCCTAAATATCACACAGAACATCCCAAATCATCTTGACTATACACCCACTTCCCAGATGGCACCCTACCATAGTCTCCCTCCCTCCACTAGAACCCTTATACTCTGATATCCCTGCTACTGTCTGCTGTGTTGTCGGCACCCCCAGCCATTCCCCACTACTTGCCCTTCTGGTAAATCTAGTCAGCCAGAGGTCACTGTTCCAGGAGGATCAGCTGTTCCTCATCTATGGCAATCCATTGTCAGTATTCCTTTGGATAGAATTGGGGTCTGCTGTACATTTTTCCAGTAGTATGTTGGGTTACTATCTGGAAGAGCCTTTATCCATCCTGGCCAACAACTCGACTGAAGGTATAGCCTGTCTGGCTTTGTTGTTTGTCGAGTAACTTTTAGTTATGTATATGTATGCTCTTATGATATCAATTTATTTTTACTTTTAAGGTCGATTGAAGATCTGTTCCTGAGGGTTCACGTGGGCTTAGGAGGAGCCTAAGCCTCCTTAGAAAGGAGGCTTCTATCTTTTATCAGTTCTGCATATGTGAAGATAAGTCAAAGGCTGGCTCCACTTGGAAGCATGGAGGAAATGTTTCCTCTGTGTTGACCCTCCTCTTTGTCAGGATGGGTGGACTGGTTCAAGTCCACCTCGTGGGGTCTCCATGGCCTCCCTGAACACAAAAGCAAGGTGACTCATCACAGCTATAGGACATTTTGAGAGATGTTCCATAGTCCCCAGGAATTTAGTCCACGAAGGTTAGTTCCACCAGTCTGGTACTTTTAATTACTGTGTGCCATGTAGATAAATCTTGGTCAAAGACCAGTTGTTCTCAGATAAACCTTACATAGACATAGATTTCTTGATCTGGTATGTATAATTTGTCAGTAGGTTGTTGGGTTTCATTTTTTGTTGCTTGTCAAGTGTCTTGAGTTGCAATGTTAAGTCATTTATTTGTGTTCTTTCTGATTTTTTGATGTAGGCACTTAGAGCTATAAGGACAGCTTTTAGCATGTCCCAGAGGTTTTGTTGTGTTGTATTGTTCTTTTCATTTAGTTCCAGGGATACTTTTATTTCTTCCTTAATTTCTTTTTGATCCATTCATCATTCAGGAGTGTGTTGTTTAATCCCCATATGTTTATTTGGTGACTAGGGCTTCTGCCGGTGTTGATTGTAAGCTTTATTGCATTGTGGTCTGATAGAACGCATGGAATTATTTCAATCTTTTTGTATTTGTTGAGGTTTGTTTTGTGCCCCAGTATATGGTCGATTTTGGAGAAGGTTCCATGGTGTGCTGAGTAGAAAGCATGTCCGCTGGTGCTTGGGTGGAATACTCGGTAGATGTCTGTTAAGTCCATTTGATATATGATATTGTTTAATTCTGATGTCTCTCTGTTAACTCTCTGCCCTGTTGACCTATCTAATGGAGACAGTGGGGTATTGAAGTCACCTACTATTAATGAGTTGGGATTAATCTGGGTCTTAAAGTCCTAAAGTATTGTTCTTAATGAAGTTGGGTACACCATAGTTTGGTGAATATATATTCATGATTGTAATATCTTCTTGATTTATTGTTCCTTTGATCAGAATAAAGTGCCCCTCTTTATCTCTTCTGATTAGTTATAGTTTAAAGTCTATATTGTCAGATATTAGAATTGAAACACATGCTTTTTTCTTAGTACCATTCGCTTGGTTTATTTTTTTTCCATCTTTTTGCCTTAAGATAGTACCTGTCCTTGA
>NW_008340940.1:935388-947160 GCF_000622305.1 Nannospalax galili
GCTGCTTTCAGTGTTCTCTCTTTGTTCTGTACATTTAGTGTTTTTACTGTGATGTGCCATGGAGAATTTCTTTTCTGGTCCTGTCTATTGATGTTTTATAAGCTTCTTGTATTTGTACGGACATGTGTTTCTTTAATTTTGGGAAAGTTTCTTCTATGATTCTGTTGAAGATCCATTATCTTGCATTATCTTGGGATTCTTCCCCTTCCTGTATGCCTATGATTCATGTTTGGTCTTTGTATGGTTGTCCTTGGCATTTGTTAACATTCTAAAGGTATCTGTAGTATTTTGGTTTTTCATGTTATTATTTTTTTTCTCTGTGATTTTGACGTGTGAATTTCTTTTGAAGTTTCTGGTTCTTGTGTGAGACTCAAGCCTTCAAGTTTAGGTCTGCTTCTTTTTGTATACTTTATGTGCCTTTGTAATTTGCTTTTGGGGCATGAAATGCTGGTTCATCTAACCTTCTGGTTCTCTCTTTTGATTTTATATTGGAGTGGCCAGATTGCTTTTGTCTTCAGAATTTCCCACGGAGGCCCAAGTCAGATGAGGATCAGATGCTCTCAGGCTTTCTCCTAAGGTCTAAATCCCTTCAGGAAAGATTTTGGCCTCAGGAATCTAGGGGTTGGTCTGGCCTGGGAGCAGGGTCCAGGAAAATGCTCGTCTTGGGCAGCTGGTGGCCGTGCCACCCAGGGATGCAAAGGTAGATGGGGCCAGGAAGAGGCTCCAAGGGCTCCTGGGGACTGCACTGAGGAACTGGGTTGGTCTGGGTGCAAAGCATCAGGAAGCCAAAAGGTCAGCCCTTGTGTCCAGGAATGAGGCTGGCAGGTTACGCAGCCCAGGGAAGCAGAGGGAGTTGAGGGTGGGAACAGGCCCAGAGGGCTCCTGATGACCTCAACAAGGAACAGGGTCCATCTGGATGCAAGGGATCAGGAAGCAGTTGTGGCCCAGGGCTGAGAGGTCAGCCCCAGAGTCCAGGAAAAAGGCTGGCAGGCTGTGGAGCCCAGGGAAGGAGAGGGAGGTGAGCTTACAGCTCTTTTTAAAGAGATATATCCTTGCTCTGGAATGTGTTACTAAATATGTTAAGGCTGTGATGAAATACTTCTAATGTTGTTATTAAATTTAAAAACAAATTAAAAAAATAATTCTTCAAATCATAAAATTTGCTCCTTTTTAATTAGTAGATGTAAAAAACATTACCATTGAAATCCACCAGATGACTTTATATCCATGCTGAGGTGCCAAGGATCTCAGAAAGTAACCAACTGTGACTAGTAATAATCACATATATAGAGATTAGAAACACATGTGCAATCATCTTAAAAATGAATTTTTCTGTATGAAACTGTATTTTTTTTGTCTTTTTTTGAGACAGGGTCTCCCTGTAGCCCCAGCTGTACTGGAACTCACTATGCAGACCAGGCTGGCCTTGAACTCACAGAGATCCACCTGGTACTGAGTACAATATTGTATAGCTGTATTAATTCAACTGTAAACTTAAAGATTTAAATCCAATTTTGAAAGAGATGCATCTTAACTCCAGAAATTGTTATTGAATATGTCAATGCTGTTGTAATGAAATGCTTCTTATAATTATGTGGTTATTAAATAAATTATTTTTTTCATTCTAAGAACTTTATCCTTGAAAATATATTCCATTCAATTTCTGAGTGCTGAGTCCAACCTCATTACAGAACCAGTCAATAAAAACTAAAGATGGCAAAGGTAGAACCCATCAAATATGAAAATTATTTTGGAAAAGAAGAAATAAGGAAATTTTCAAAGGAAAGAGAATAAAAGGTAAAATTGGAGTCCTAATAATTATGGAAGAGGCTCAGTAAAGAAAAGAGAATTTTTAGGGAAGCATTGGAGGGCTGGGGAGTTATTTTTCAAAGTGACTCCTCTGAAATCCATTTTGGCAGTAGCTGTTTATGAGAACTCATGTTAGAAGTTGTGTAGATTGTTTGTAATGTGTCTTCTTTTTTCAGTTGGAAGAAGCTGAGAAGTTTACCATAACTATCATCGATGTGTGAGAGAAAACGTCAGAGTTCAAGGCCAAAAGCTACCAAGCTCTGGGGCTCACATACAGTTTGCAAGTCACTGATATTGAAAGAAGTCCCATCCTGCAATGCCCAAGACTTCTCCACAGGGTCCCATGATCCCTCCTGTCTTGGGGGGGAGTGAAGAAGTTGAGTCATCCTCAGTACTCAGGCCCATGGGCACCCAGTACACCTATCATTTTTTGCCTGGACTGGATGGGGAATAAGGAAGGCCCTAGGTCAGGGCCCCCAGGCTCTGGTCATAGGAACATTAGGACTGGTGGCATGCCGTCCAAGTTCCTAGCTAGCAGAATTTTAAAAAAGATTACATATTTAAAGATTCATGATCTTAGATTAGTTGAATCTTGTTGCTTACTGATGAAGTTTATCTACTATTATCTCTAGTTTAAATTCTGGGTCTTAATGGCATACACTGTTAATCCAGTGCCCAGGAAGATGGAAGAAGAACTTTGTGAGTTCCAGGCTAATCTGCTCTGGAATTGCAGCATAGCCTGAGCTACAAAGTGAGACTCTTTCTCACAAAAGCACACAAAAGTCTAGGTATATTTCATGTTGAGACTTATTCAAAGAAAGGTAACTGCTTTTTTTTTTCAAATTTTCATATTTAGAAATGTGTTTTGGGGCTGGGGAGAAGGCTCAGAGGTTAAGAGCACTGGCTGCTCTTGCAGAGGACCTGGACTAGATTGCCAGCACCCACATGGCAGCATCTATAACTCTACTTCCAGAGAAATCTGATACTCTCTTCTAATCTCCCTGGGTATTTCAAGACACAGGTGCATTAACACACATGCAGGCGATACACTCATACACATAAACTAAAAATATTAAAAATAATAAATAAAACACAAAAAGGTTTATTCTGCAATCTACTTGTAATACTCACATACCAAAGTAGTTACTAACACAATTTATCATTAGAGACTGTTGAGGTCCTTACTCTTTTAGCACAGGAAATATTAAGACTTAATTTTTTCTTGTCTAAATTTGAAATTTGGTGATATGCATAACTTATGTTAAAATCACTTCTCATGGGAAAAATAAGCATTGCTGAAGAAAAATGAATTGGCTAGAATATTGGACTCACACTCCTTACCCTTTCTAACACAAGGCAAGCCTGAAGTTGGTAGAGCCTTAAATGGTTTTGTATCCAGTTACTGAGAGGGCAAAGGCTTACAGGGACATGTTTATTTATAGGTAAAATATTTCTTAAAAGTCTTTAGTATCTGATTGAACCTTCTTTGATAAAACTTTTGAATAAGTGTGTGGTTTGACAACTCAGTAGGACATAAATCTAGGATAGATTAGTGTAATGTAGGAGGATTAGTGAAGGATGGACATTTTGCTTTATTTTAAATATTTATTTATTGTTTTGTGTGTGTGTGTGTGTGGTGTGTAGAGTGCATGTAACATGGTGCAAGTCAAAGGACAACTTGAGGGATTTGGTTCTCTGCTTCTACCACGTGAGTCCTGGGGAATGAACTCAGATCCTCAGGCTGGGTGGCAAGTGCCTTTATTCACTAAGCCCTATCAATGGCAAGGAACAACTCCGCTAACAGGAGGCATCTTCTGGATGTTGACTGGCCAGGTATTTGAGGTGGCTTTTGTCTTCTCCACAATGACCATAGTGAGCTACAAAGGAATCACTGGGTCATGTGTGGTATTTTAGCAGGATCTCCCAAAAATGGTATTGCTGACTTTGTTATGGTTTGTCTTCCATAGGTCTTGAAGAAATTAAGTTAAATCCAAAATGTGAGTTTGCATTTGTAAATCAGAGAGAATTTTTAATCCCCTAAGCCCCCACAGAGTTGGTGAGAGTCTTGAGGAAAGAACTCATTATTATAGATGAATATTAATATTATGATTTTTCCACTTATCAAGATTTGCATATTAGTTAGGATATTTTATTCTCATAAAAATCTTATAAGGGCCTTGAATATATATTAACACTTAGAGTATTAGTCTAGTATATATCTGACTTTAATGTCAATTATCAGCAATACACAAATACAAACACATACACACACACACACACACAAACACACATATTGTCCTAGTTTGTTTCTTCACTGCTGTGACAAAACACTCTGACCACTAACAACTTGGGGAGGAAAAGGTTTATTTATCTAACATCTCCTGCGTCACACTTCTTCAGGGAGCCCAAGGCAGGAACTCAGGTCAGGAACCTGGAGACAGGAGCTGGAGCACAGGCCATGGAGGAACACTGCTTACTGGCTTGCTTCCCTGGCCCCTGTTCAGCTTGCTCTCTTATCCAAAACAGGTCCCCCTGCCCAGGAATGGCACCACCCATAGTGGCCTGGGCCCTCCCACATCACTCAACAATTAAGAAAATGCCCCACAGACATGGCCACAGGCCAGTCCAATGGAGGCAGTTCCTCAACTGAGGCTCCCTCAACCCAGGTGTGTCAAGTTGACACTAAAGCTATCCAGCACACACACACACACACACACACACACACACACAAATTTACAAGTTTATATATATGATGCTATAAACTTTAATAAATATGTTTTACAAGTGAAATCTACTTTTTGAAATGTGAAAAGATTCAATGGATCTTAAAGCAGTACCTTTGGTATTTTCAAGCCACCATTCAGTGGTAAGTAGAAAGTACAAGCAGGTGGTCCTCTGGTTGACACCATCCCTTACAGATTTCATGCAGGCAATTTATAAATATGTCACATCTCTAGTGCAATTAAAATAGAATCAGAGAGATAGAGATGAGAGATAGAGTTCATATGAATTTGTATATTATATATATATATTCAATTCCGCAGCTCTTAGTATAAGGTGAAGCTCCTGCTTGCTAAGGAATGCTAGAAATAACAGAATGGGGTGATTTCGTACAACTGCACACCGTGCCAGCACCCTCAAGTTAGGTAAAATAGCTATAGATTTAATTGTCCATTAGTTGAACATCTGTTACTCAATTTAGTGAGGTTTAACTACTTATGTGATTCTGGATTACGAAGCAGTTATAATAAAGTGCTTTATAGTTTAAAAAAATGACTTCGAATAAATTATTTTCTCTTTTTTATTTTAGCAACTAATAGGGTAGACATGATCACTGTCCTTAGTTTGTAATCACAGAACTTAAAACACAAAAACTGAAAAAGTCATTGAGGTCACAAACTGTAAATTGAACATTGTCTTTAACTGTGGTATCTTCCTCAAATAGTTATATTTATTTTAGCTTTTTAGTTTTTTTTTAGTTTTGTGAAATTTCAATTTTGGACATTTTACAAATTTGTTTCAAAATGATAAGATCTTATGTCTTTGAATGAAAAGTGAATCAGATTTTTTACTAATAATTAATTGCCTTATAAATTACATAACTCCCACCCAGTTTGACTATTAAATATTTACAAAACATGAGTTGCCATATGTGTATGCCATTTTACATAAGATTCCTTTTCATAACTTTTTAGAATAACATTTTATTGATTCTTTGAGAATTTCATACAATGTATTTCTATTCAGACCCCACTCCCCATTTCCTCTCAGATCCACTCCCACAGCCCTACAACCCCTCACTTCATGTCTTTAATTATTATTTTAGATCTGTTGAATCTAATTTCTGTTTTCAGATACTCTTTGATGTGAGTCCATCCCCTGAAGCATGGTGAACCTAACTAGCATCCACAAAATGATGAAAACTGAGTATCCTCCCAGTAGCTGTCTCCTAGCAGCCAATACCTCCTCAACTACTGCTGGGGGTTCTTGCCCACCTCCCCACTCAGTGATGGGATTTTGTATGGCTGGCCTAGCACAGGCCTTGTACATGCTGTTACAAGCACTATGGGTTCATATGAACAACTACCCTAATGTATTTCAAGATATATGGTTTCCTTGTATTCATCTACCACCTCTGACTCTTACAATCATTTTGTCCCCTCTTCCACAATGATCCTTGAGCCTTGACTTGGGAGGCTGTGATACAGGTGCCCCATGTAGGGCTGAGCACTCTGCAGTTTGTCATTCTCTGTATCTTGAACAGTTCTGGCTCTCTGTCTTAGACTCTGTCTGCCACCAGAAGAAGCGTCTCTCATGAGATTCCAGAGTGAATCAATCTATGGGTATAATGATAAATCATTAGGGATCAGTTTAACACTATGAATACTTAGCAGAATAACAGTAGTAGGTTCTCACCTATGGCCTGTGACCTATCCACAGGTTGTTGGTCCTTATAATAGTACCAGGTAAAGGCTCCATCTTGTGAAGTGGACATTAAATTCAATAATAAAGTGATTGGTACTCCCATAATATTCCTGTCACTATTGTTTAAAGACAGGTTCCCCTTATCTTTTCTTGTTTATTTATCTTTTTTTAGTGTGTGGTGTATGCATGTGTATGTGTATATATGTGTATACAGGTAGGCGTGTGTGTGTGTGTGTGTGTGTGTGTGTAGACCAGAAGTTGGTATCAAGTTTTTTCATAAATCAGACAACACCTTATTTTTTGTTTATTTCTATTTTATGAGTGTTTTGCTTGTATGTATATAAGTATACCATATGCATGTAATGTCTGCAAAAGTCAGAATAGGGTGTCACATTCCCTAGAACTCAAGTTACTGATGGTTTTTAGTCACCATTTGGGTAATAGGAAGCAATCCTGAGTCCTCTGCAAGAGCAGTCAGTATTCTTAAACAATGAACCATCTCTCCAGCCCCTCCTTATCTTTTTGAGACAGTGTCTCACTAAACATGAAGTTCATATAGTCAGCTAGTGTGGCTTTCTAGGCAAGACTTCATCTTCTATCTCTGATTCCAGCACTGGGATTACAGAGGTGTGCTACATAGATTTCTTGTGGGTTGTGAAGGTCCAAACTCAGGTGCTTAAGCTCATGCAGCGAGCACTTCACTCCCTGAGCTATCTCCCAATGCCAGTCTTCTTTTTTAATAAAAGATAATTTTAAAAAACATAATATTTTCTTTTCCAAAAATCTAGAACGAGTATTTATTCAGATTTTTTTTTTGTAAAGTCACCCCCACCCTTTCAAAGAAGCATTTTGACATATCATCATTAACACTTCCTCTTATAAGTTATAAAATTAAAACTGGGCCCACATGAGTAAGTAGGAAGTGCTAATGGACAGTTCATACTTCTTCCTGATTTTAGAGAATCTATTATAAAAGAATTGCCTTGCAGCTTTTCATAAACCTAGTGGGTTTTGGTTCAAGGAATTTTTTTTCAAGTTTTATTCATTATTTTTATTTTATATGTATGTGTGTGTTGCCTGCATGTAGGTTAAGTGTACCCATGTTGTGCAATGCCCATGGAGATCAGAAGAGGCTGATGGATTCCCTGGAAGTGGAGTTGTGGATAGTTACTAGCTGCCAGGTAGGTGCTGGGATTCAAACCCAGGTCTTCTGCAAGAACAATCAGTGTTCTTAACTGTTCAGCCATATCCTCAGTCCCTGATTCAAGGAATTTTTAATGAAAGTTCAAAATCTAACTCAGCTAAAATGTTGTGCTTTGTAAAATAAACACAGGTAAAAAATGTTCCACAATTTTATAAAAATTTAGCCTTAATTTCAATGCATATGGATAAATGTCACTTGTGTCTAGATACACTTTGAAACACTTTCTGACACAGTTGATGTTTGTGGACATTAGATTCATCACATATTCATGATATTACTGGAGGGAAAAATCAGTGTACCTATTAACTTTCACTGAGGATAACATGAACAAAAATAGCTTGTAATTGTTTTGTGATTAACTGTAACATATGTTTCTCTCTGGACTTTTCAGAATCCCAAATGTGGGATAGCTTGAGCAGCTACTGCCATTTTGCAGATAATTGCTGTAAGATACATTTGCCCTTCCCCATGTTGATTTCTCCTTCTGTCTCTCGAAGTCAAGTTAGTTGCTTATCACATTCCTCCTAAATATGTCTACTTCCTCCCAAGTTCACTTTTGCAAACTAACTACATTTATCCAAGAAAAAAAAGTCTTCCAGGTGTGCTTTCCAAGATACATGAAAATTGATGATAAAGATTTAGCCTACTGCTTACTCTGTATTCTTGACAAACATTTAGATTAAATTTAACCTTTAAAAATGTAGCGTGCTTTCCCTCTTCTCTGAATGATGGATTGGGATTTGTCTCCAGAACTGCTTATAGGAGACAAAGCACTGAGAATGTTCAAGTCAATGCAAAGCCTCTCTCTCTCCCTCCCTTGTTCTCTCGCTCTCTCCTTCTTTCCCCAAATAAATTTAAAGAACATTTCTAAATCTAAAATGTTTCTTCTTGAATATTAATTTTAAGGAAACAGATGTGCTTTTGTTACCATAGTTTTTAGGATAGAAGCCTGTGCTCCGACTACTCTAACAGCCTAGGTAATGGTGAAAACTAAGGAAGAGATTGTTTCAATGTGGCCACACTTAAAAAATAAAGGGGTCCAAGGTCCCTAAGCCTATCTTTAGCCTACTAAAAAGTAGAGGAAAAATTGGGCAGGAGGAGAAGACATAGGTGTAATTAAGCCATCTTGGTCAAGTTATAGCTCAGTTCTGACTCCCCAAGGTAGCCTGAAGAAGTCATATTGCTGGTATCAATTAAGTAGATCATTCTGGTTCTTGAAGATGATTATTTCTGCTCCCAGTAAAGCCTCACCATTACAGATAAATGTTTTCATCTGGGGCTGTGGAGTAGGTCACTATGTAAGACTGGACTTTCCTGGAATCTAAGTTAATGCAAGCTTAGAACAATTATTTATCTTTGTGCCTTCAGCCTTGAAGGAGGATAGGATAGTTTTGCATGCCTAATTGCTGAGGTCAGCAGGTGACCCAAAATAAAGCAGGGAGATAGAAAAAGAAGGGGGAAACACCAAGCTTTTGCCTTGTTTTTATTTTCCTTGTTGAACCAAATCAATGTTTGACATCAAAAGCAGCTTCTCAGTTCCTGTTTCAGGTTCACTGTGATAAAAGCAATACAACATTGAATAATCAAATGAGTTTTTCCTTAAATACTACTAAGTAGCAAATTTTCATCATATATATAAAATGCCCTGAAACATTTGTTTATTCTTTTGTTTTCTGAGGCAAGATCTCAGGTAGGCCATGCTGGCTGCCTACTTGTTATGTTAATTGAGGGGGACCTTGAACTCCTGATCCTCCTGACTCCACCTCTCAAATGCTGGGGTTATAGGTGTAGTAGACCACAATCAATTTAGCTTTACTCACTTATATTGAGAAAAGTTTTTTTAAAAAAAAACTAATTTCTAAACTGTGTTCATCAATACAGTGTCTGAAAATGCAATAGTATGAAACATTGTTTTTCTGTCTGAACTTAATAGATTCTTAAACTTTTTTTTTCTTTTTTTCTTTTTTCCCTGTAGCCCCAGTTCGCCTGGATCTCAAGCTGGTCTTGAACTCACAGAGATCTACATGCCTGCCTGCCTGCCTGCCTTCTAAGTGCTGGGATTAAAGGCATGTATCACTACGCCCAGCAGATTCTTAAACATTTCTATAACTGAATGCCTATATGAAGAATGTTCATTTTCCTTTAAGAAAAAGCCAGCCTTGGGCAGGGCAAGTCTCTCTGGTATGATTATATCATTTCCCAGGAAATACCTGACTATGAAATTGAAACTCACAAAGCTATGATATTTGACAATTCTGAACACTTTTTTACCTGTTTCTTAAAACATTTCCTTAATGTGCAGAGTAGAATTTCCATGCCTTCATTACATATGCTCCAGAAACCCTGTTGGAAATTCTTATATCTCTGAGATCAGTTCGAAAGAAAATTGTGATCAATTTTGTTGTAATGCTGATCCTCCCAAGAGAATCTACCTAAGTGATATGAATAAAAGCCCAGGAAAGATACAAAGAATGATTTATTGGAACATCCACACACTTGTTGCTCTTTAAATCAGGCAGCCTCTTTAGCATGTTCTGATTTGTTTCACTGTAGTATATTTCCATTCATCAACAATGACAGGGCTATTTTTTCTTTTCTTTTATTCATTTCTTTCTTACTTTTTATATTGACATTTTGCAGCACACTTATTATAGAAGTTTATTTTAATAGGGGCTGAAAATTGCAGCCAACTACAACCTTCCTTGCCATGTCCATTTT
Source organism: Nannospalax galili (assembly GCF_000622305.1). NCBI lineage: Eukaryota > Metazoa > Chordata > Mammalia > Rodentia > Spalacidae > Nannospalax > Nannospalax galili. The sequence goes on from NW_008340940.1 coordinate 945,545, forward strand.
TTGGACTTCTACTAGGGCTATTCTTAATCATCATCATCACGAAATCTAGAGTGACCTGGGAGAGACCCTGTAGAATAACTGAAAGGGATTATCTTGATTAGGTTAACTGATGCAAGAAGACTCACCACTGTGAGTGGCATCATTCCCTGAGATGACATTCTGGACCTTGTTAAAGGAGAAAGTGAGTGACACAAGCTTCATCACATTCTTCATTCTCTCTGTGGAAGAAATGAGACCAGCTGTCTCATGTTTCTGTTGCCTTGACTTCCAAGTCATGATGGACCTTATGTAAACTGTGAGCCAAATGAACCCTTTCTTCCTTAAGTTGCTTTAGTCAAGGTATTTTATCACAGCAAGTGGAAAAGTAACTAGGCAACTTCATACCATCTAAATAACTTCATATTACCACCCAAATAATATTTGGCCTCTAAGAGCTTGAAAACTGAGAATGAGGGGAAGGCACACATTTTTTTCTGATACAAGATGAGTTATCAGTTCTAAACAAAAAGTGTTTCGAGATTCAGGAATTGGTTATTTCTATGTAGATGTGATAAATGATGGTAGGCGAATTGTACTTGTCATTGATTTAGCTGAATTTGGAACGCTATACAGACCTCCTGGAGATAAAGAGTTCTAACTTTATAACTTATGGCTCACCTTCTTCTCTATGTAGATTATATGTAATGGTAATTTTTTTATTACAACAAAATTGCTTCTAAAGTTGTTTTTTCACTGCCTTGGTTGGTATATAACAGACTTTCTCGAGATTCCTCAATAGGTAGGCAAACAGGAATACAAAATATTCCACTGAACTTTTTTTATATATATATATATATATATATATATATATATATTCATGATTTTTCACTTAATAAATTTGGGGAACATTTCAACACAGAGAGGAAACTAGAAAAAGTCTGAGGGATATACCATCTATATTTCCTAAACCGTGCTCCCCACATTAGGTAACAACAGAAAACTATACTTCAGAGTGCCTTTAAGTGATCAGAAAATAATGCCATGGGAGAGATAATTACCAAGGTCAAGAAAGTCTAATGAATTGTTAAGATAATTCAAATACTTATTAACCCTGGGATTTTTTTTGAATTTTTTTTTTTTTTTTTTTTTTGGTCTTTTTTGAGACAGCGTCTCCCTGTAGCCCCAGCTGGTCTGGAACTCTCTATGTAGACCAGGCTGGCCTTGAACTCACAGAGCTCCACCTGCCTCTGCTTCCCGAGTGCTGGGATTAAAGGCATGCGTGTAATTGATTTTTTGGAAAATTTCATATACCATATTTCGATCATATTTAGATCCCCTCCTGTACACCCCCTTCTTAAACACCCACCAAATTTGTATACCCTAATATATACACACACACACACACACACTCACACACGTGTGTACTTGTGTACTGATACAGACAGGTTTGTGTCGCCAAATGCCCTTCAGTTTGGGTTCATTCACTGGAGCCTGGTCACTATGAATCTTACTCTTAAAATAGACTAGGTAACAGGCCTTAATAAGGGAGATATGGATAAAAATTGGGTTAGTCTAAGGGAGGGGGGAGGGAAGGGTATATGAGGAACCTAGGGGATAAGGAGAAAGAAGAAGCTCAA
>NW_008340940.1:948639-968227 GCF_000622305.1 Nannospalax galili
ATAGACTGAATCTCCTCATCCCAGCAGCCATCATTTGCATTTGAAAGTAGTTGCTCAGGGAGGGTTGGAGTTTTTTTGTTTTTTTTGTTTTTGTTTTTTTTTTTAACAACTTCCTTATGTCTATGATGGACTTTAATCTGGATATCCTTTACATGGGATTTGTCCATGCTGGTAACATTACTGTTAGTTCAAATAAGTAACTAACCAGCTGCCTAATAAATTCTATTGCCACGTAGTCTTCCATCTTTTCTGGCTCTGACAATCTTTCTACTTCCTCTTCCAAAATGATCCTTGAGCCTTAGAAGGCATAAGTTTGATATAGGTGTCCTACTAAGGGATAAGCAGTTCACAGTCTTTTATTCTCTGTGTGTTGGCCAGTTGTGGTTCTCTGTGTTAATCACCATCTGCTGCATACCCTACTGAGAGCTAAGTAATGCATTACTGTATGTTTATAACAACAAATCATTAGAAATCAGTTTAATACTATATCTACTAACAGGAATAGTTGCATTAAGCTTTCTCCCATGGTCTCTGAGCTGTTTAGACCTAGGCTCCTAGGCCTGATATCAATGTCAGGTATGGGTTCCATCTTATGAAGCAAACTTTAAAGTAAATCAGAAAGTGGTTGGTTACTTTTATAGTATTCAGGCCACTACTGAACATGTAAGCACGTCTTTCTGGCCAGTTGTTGCAGCTCACGAGATTCATACTTAAGTAAGATTCATGATAAATTTTCTTACTGGGTAGCAAGTGGTTGGTTACTTTTATAATATTCAGGCCACTACCAAACATGTAAGCACTTCTTTCTGGCCAGTTGTTGCAGCTCACGAGATTCATACTTGAGTAAGATTCATGATAAATTTTCTTACTGGGTAGCTTATATAGCACCTTTCAGCACTATGAAACCTCTATAGTAGAGATGAGACTTTGAAGTCAGCACCAGCTTGATTTCTTCTTGTTTTTTCTACAGTTCATGTATGTAGTATCTTTAGCAATAGGGTCTTACCATGAAGTTATTGTGGGCAACCCAGAGAAGGGACTATGGCCAGTATTGTGTGAGGGTCCACGGGATACCTAATCAACAGCTTCAAGAGAAGGCATTCATTCCTCTTACTTTGCAAGCCTGTGTTGTTTAGTAGGTAATTCTTTTATATTACTTTTTATAATGTATGTGTATATACTTTAAGTAGTTTCTATAATGGTAGGTTTCTGAGAGGCTTTTTCCAAACCCCTCCCCATACTCCCTCATCTGCCTAACAACCCCCTTCAACTGTTCCTACTCTGTTATTCTCCCTTCCCCATTTATATCACTGCATTCTCCCTCCAGGTGCCCCCCCCCCAACTCATAGCCATTTATTAGTTTCTTTACCTTGAGGAATCAGAAATGGAAAGTTACTGACTGTCCATTACTCATGATTAAATGAGGAGACTATTGTAAAATGTATAATCTTGTACATAGTTTTGGTAAAGAGTTATTCTTTTTTAAAAAGCTGAAACTGAAGATATCTTAGTAGTTAGAGAAAAGAGATGATAGATAATTCCTAAAAGTTGATGCATATGAAAATCCACTAAGAAAACTCCCACGACAGGAGTGGTGAGGTCAAAGTAAAAGACATGAATAAAAACACAAAAGTCAGTGCTCATGACAAAAAAATATATAGCTACTTAAGGGCAGAGACAAAGAAACTTCTCTGGCATCTCTTTATCTCTCTGTCTCTCTGTTTCTCTGTCTCTGTGTGTATATAAACTATTTTGTTTTTTTAGTCAATCTAGAGAGAAAGACATTCTCATTCTGTTTTTACGTTGACCATACTAGTATTACAACATATAGCAAAGATGAAACAAAAGCCAAGAATACATATATAGACTTAAGTATGAGCCCACATTGTCAGAATTGGAAAATAATTCCCACTCCTAACACCAGCATCAAGCCTGCTTGTGCTGAATGTTTCACTCCTAGCATGGTACTTCCTACAGCGATTTCAATTCTCAGGGTTATGACGAAACTGCAATTTTAAATAAAGATATTTTGACTTATTCTTTTCCTATTTGTGTCCTTTTTATTTCCTTTTTTGCCTTATTGCTATAGCTAAGACTTAAATACTATATTGAAGAGGAGTGGAGAGAGTGGGCACCACTTTCTCTGACTTTAGTGAAAATGCTTTGAGCCTCTGTTTAACATGATGCTGCCTATAGGCAAGTTGTATATAGTGTTTATTATGATGAAGATTCCTGCATCTCTGGAATAAAGCCAACTTGACCCTTATGACTGATGATTTTGTTGAGTTCTTGAATACAATTTGCAAGTACTTGAGATTTTTTCTGAGAATTTCAATAAGTTCATCAGGGATATTAGATTACAATTTTCTGGTGTGTGTGTGTTGTTGTTGTCATTGTTATCAGGTTTAGCTATCAGTGTTAAGCTGGCTTATTAAAAATAGTTTGTCCTTCACATCTCTTACTCATAATTCAAAGACTTTCTTTTCCTCCTTGAGATAAGAGTTATGCAATTTAGGAGTCTTTTAGATAGACCCACTGAAGGGGCACTCCAGTTGCCTCACCCTGTGTCCCTGTTCAGAATAGAAGAAGCCAGAGCGGTCTACATCCTGATTCCCTATTGGAAATTTGGGTAACCCCTTCAGAGGATAGTGTGATAAGAATAAGAGTTAGGATTTGGCTAGGCAGTTAGGTTAAAAAGACCCCAAAGAAATGTAGCCAGTTTCTTGGCTAAAACTCACAATGTCCTTGAGCCTCTTAGCAAACTACTCTATTCCAAAGGCCAAAAATGGCAAAAACATTTGGGAGATTTTATGTAACCCTTAAAAGATTTTAGGGTTACCTCTTCAGAAGGAGGAATGTTAGAGTAACTGAAAGCCCCATAAAGAAAAAGAAATCAAAGAAGAAGAAAGAGTACATGAAGTTATCAGAAAAAAGTGATGGGGAGATATGGGAGGAGTTGGAGGGGAGGAAGTGGGCATGGGTTTGATCAGAACACCTTATATGCATGTATGAAATTCTCAATAATTTTTTAATTTTTTATTTAAAAAAAGAAAAGTGATCTATTAATTTTAATAGCTATATAAAATTATAACTTCCAAACAAATAAAAAACTTTTACATTTCTTCTCCTATATTATCTATGCTTCAAAAACATTCTTAAGGACAGGTGAGAGGGCTCATCAGGTAATGGTGCTTGCCACCACATCCTAGGACCTTTATTTGATCCTTGTAACCCATATGGTGGAAAGAAAAACCTGACTCCATGAAAGTTGTCCTCTGACTTCCATATACATGCCATGGTATATGTGTGCCCCCACCAAATAAAATAAATATAATTTTTTTAATTAAAAAAAGTTTAAAAGCATTCTTTCCTTTTATATCATATGTAATAATTGGAAAAGCATTTGGTTTGGTTTAGTTATTCTTTAAAATTTGGTGGAATTCTGTGATTAATCCATCTAGACCTGGACTCTTTAGTTGGGACAACTTTTTATTTTATTGCTTCAATATATTTATTGTTATTGTTCTGTTTATATTTCATCTGTTATTGATTTTACTTTGGTATGTCATATGTACTTAGACAATTGATTTCTTTGTTTCTTATTTTGGTGAAATGTATGGAATGTAGTTTTTAAGGAATGTCATTATAAATTTCTGGAATTTGTTACTATCAATTTTAATGTTTTCCTATTCCTCTCTAATCTTATTGATTTGGTCATTTCATCCTCCCTCCTCTTAGTTAATTTGGCAGATGGTTTGTCAGTTTTATTAGTTCTTCAAAGAATCAATTGTTCATTTCATCACATTTAAAACAAATTACTTTGGGTGGTAGGCTGGAAAGATGGATCAGCAGTTGAATATTCAATGTTCTTGTTGAGGACCTAGGTTCAGTTACCAATATCCACAGCAGCAGTTCACAACCACCTTTAACTCCAGTTCCAGGGGAACCTGACAGTCTACTGGCCTCTTTGGACCCTTGCACCAACATGCTAACATAAATTCACACAGGTACATTCACATACACACAGGTAAAAAATAAATCTCTAAAACACTAAAAAAAATGTACATTTACTTATTGTGTATGAGTGTGTGTGTGTGTGTGTGTGTGTGTGTCCATGAATATGTGTGTGATGGTCCAATGTGTGTAGCTCAAAGGAAAACGTGCAGGAATGGGGTGTCTTGGTTTATGATGTGGAAGGGTCCCAAGATATCTATCTTTTCAGGCCAAGGTAAGTCCACAGAGCAGTGGAAGTGTGTGACGGACTAGTAAGATTTCTTAATGGTAAGAAGCATAGCACTTCAGATATTACAAGCAGATGCCATTTCCATGCTTATTATTTCAGAAACGTAGGAATTAGGTCACTTCTTAGAATTTACAGTTAATTTGATTCACAATATAAGTTGACTCAATTCTGTCAAGATAAAAAAAAAGCATGTTAAGAATGAAAACGCACTCTTATGATCTTTAATTAAACTTTGACATACTGAAAATTCAGCATATACTTGTGTTTATGTGTGTATACATAATAAGTACACATGGTGGACATAAACAAAAATACTTCCTACCATGTGAAGAAGCCCCAATGTATTAAATATTTTCAATATTAAATGTAAAGTTTTTCTGTTAATATGTATGTATATGTATATTCAGCCAGACCTTCATGAGGAACATGCAGTGTATAAATCAGTGAATTAATTCGGTCATGAAAGTTTTGATTCTAAATAAAGTCTCTTACTGATTCGGGGATCATTTTCTTCTTTCCTCTCCTCTTTCTGCTCTCTTCCTCCCCTCCATCAATCACAATTTGACCTTCATATATTCTCAGAATCTTTGGCATAGGTCAGTTTATGTGTTTGTTTATACACAAGTTCTCACTATGTAGCCCAGGATGATCTCAAATTTGAGACAATTATGGCTTAGGCTCTGAGTGCTGGGATTATAGGCATGGGCCACCACCATGTTTGGCTTGATTTAGGTTTTTATTTTCTTTTTTGTGGCACTAGTATTCAAAGCCACATGCTCTGCATGCTAGATTAGCACTCAAACGGTGAGCTATTTGACATTTCTGGTTCACATGATTTGTGAATGACATTTTTGCTTCGGTTCTCCTTACTGACTTATGAAGAATATGATTTTTGGCTAGAGAAGCCATCTCATTCATTTATTGCAACAAAAATGGTACTTAAATATACAATGGTATTTTTAATGCTTTGTTTTCAAAACCTTTGTCATAAGTTAAGCCACATGATTACTCTTTGTGTGTATTGCTTATGTCTCCCTGTTTTATCCTCCGAGAACCATTTCTTCACTTAATAATTTGGAATACTTATAAGCTATGTTTAATTCTTACACTGTTTATCCTTGTACTTTTATAGTATTTGCATTTTTCAATAGTCTGTAGTAATTTGAAATACTTAAGAACTGTCAATTATTTTCTGATTTGTTGCTAGTAAAGAAGAGGAACACAGTCTATTTCTTGTCCCCCGAGTCATCTTATAGCCCTAACTGTACAACACTGTGATTCTAAAATGTTTTCTTTAAATGTCTTTCTAATTATAAATTATACAATTATCTTACTCTTTTTCTCAACCTGAAAGAAAATATATTTTTCTTTTATTACACAAAACAAAAAGGGCCGTTCACTTATGTTCCTGTGTCCTTTCAACTTATGCCTTGAGATTTATGGTGTTCACATAGGTAAGTATTGTTATAGTGTATGACAACTTTTCATAATTAGGCCAGTTTGTCATGTCTATCCTTTTAAATGAATTAGCATCAGATCTTTACAGCAAGTCTTCCATTGATCTCATTTATATCTCAGAAGTATTTTTTTAAATAGTTCAAGAAAAATTATTTTTTGAGGATTGTTCTAATTTGGTTTCTATTGCTGTGTTAAAACACTCTTATCAAAGCCAATTTGGAGCAGAACAGCTTAATTCAGCTTACACATCCTGATCAAGATTACAGACTATCATTGCGGGAAGCTAGAACCGGAACTCAACTCAGGGCAGGCAGATGCAGGAGTTGAAGCATAGAGGATGGAGGAATGACGCTTACTGGCTTGCTCCAGTGGCCTGTCCTTAGCCTGCTTTCTTATACAATACCGGACAACCTGCCCAGGAGTAACAGCACCCACTGAGGACTGGGCCCTCCCACATCACTCAACAATCAGGAAAATGCACTGCAGACATGACCGCAGGCCATTGCAATAGAGGAAATTTCCCAATTGAAGTTTCATCTTCCCTGACATGTCAAGTCGACAACTAAACTTATCAAGCGCAAGGATTCACAGTATTTGGAAGTATGTAATTTTGCCAATTCTTGTACACTGGTTGCTTTGGTCATGCTTAAACTGTCTGGAGGAATTCTAAGACAATGTTTGACCGGTTTGTCATGAAAAGTCATGAGAAGTTAATTTTAACCCTGTGGCAATGACTTCCTGTCAGAGAACTGTAGGTATCTTTACTCTTGAGATTATATGCTATTAGTCAAACTGTAACAATGATCATTTTATAAAATTAATGTTGATTACTAAATTCTAATATTTGTACTAACAAACATGTATCTCTACAGAAGAATGAGTCCTTTGGGTATAAGCCAAGAAGTGGTACAATCAGATCATATAGTAGATTAATTTTTAGTTTTTTGAGAGTTCTCCACACTTCCTTCCATAGTGGTTGCACAGGTTCGCAATCCCACTCACAGTGAATGAGCATTCCCCTTTCTCCATATCCTCAGCAGCATTTGGTGTCTTTTGTTCTCTTCTCCTAGCCAGTCTGGTTGGGGTGAGGTGAAATTTTAAAGTGGTATTGATTTGCATTTCTCTAAGGATGTTGAGCACTTTTTAACATGTTTCTCAGCCATTTTTATTTCTTCATTTGAGAACTCTCTTTTCAGGTCCTAAGACCATTTTTATTGGGTTATTTATATTTTTGTTTCTTTGTTTTTTTTTTTTTTTAATACATTGTATATTCTGGATATTAATCCTCAGTCAGATGTGTAGTGGGTGAAAATTTTCTCCTACTGAATAGGTTTCCTCTTTACTTCCTTGGTTGTTACTTTTGCTGTACAGAAAGTTTGCAGCTTAATGAAATCCCATTTGTTGATTGTTGACCTTAATTCCTGGGCAACTGATGTTTGATTTAGAAAGTATTTCCAGCACCTATATCTTGTACTGTACTGTCTACATTTTCTTCTGGCACTTTCAGAGTTTCAGGTTTCAGATTGAGGTCTTTTAGTATTTGGAATTGACTTTTCTACAAAGTGAAAGATAAGAGTTCAATATCATTCTTCTACAAGTGGAGATCCAATTTTGCCAGCGCCATTTATCGAAGATGCTGTCTTTCCTCCATTGCATGTTTTTTGGCACCTTTGTCAAGTATCAGGTGACTGAAATTGCATGCACTCATGTTTGGGCCTTCTATTCTGTTCCATTGATCTACACATCTGCTTTTGTGCAAGTACCATGCTGTTTTATAACTATAGCTTTGTAATATAGTTTGAAATTTGGTATAGTGATCCCCCAGCATTGCTCTTTTTTCTCAAGAATGCTTTGACTATCTGAGATCTTTTGTGATTCCTTATAAATTTTAGGATTCTTTTTCTAGCTCTGTGAAGAATGTCTTGGGGAGTCTGATTGGTAATTCATTGAATCTATAGATTGCGTTTGGGTGGATCATCATTCTCACAATATTAATTCTACCAACTAATGAGCATAGTAGGTCCTTCCATCTCCTGGTGTCTTCCCCTATCTCTTTCTTTACAGATTTAAAATTTTCATTGTAGATATCTTTAACATCCATCATTTAGTTTATTCCTAGATATTTTAGTTTTTTGAGGCTATTGTGAATGGAAGGGTTGCCTTGAATGCTTTCTCCAATTGCTTGTTGTTGGTATATAGGAAGTCTACTGATTTTTTTCAAGTTGATTTTATAACATGCCACTTTGCTGAAAGTATTGATCATTTCTAACAGGTTTCTGGTGGAATTTGGGGGATCTCATATATAATATATTATCTGCAAATAGTGATAATTTGAGCCCTTCTTTTCTAATTAGTACTCCTTTCATTTCCTTCTCTTGATTTATTGCTCTAGCAAGAGTTTCAAGCATTATGTTGAAGAAGAGTGGAGATAGTGGACACTCTTGTCTGGTTACCCATTTTAATGTGAATTCTTCCTGTGTTTCTCCATTTTGAATGATATTGACTGTGGTTTGTTATATTTTGCTTTAATTATGTTGAGGTAGGTTCCCTCTAGTCCAATTCCTTCTTGGACTTTTAACATGAATGCATGTTGAATTTTGTCAAAGGGATTTTCTGCATGTATTGTGATGGCAATGAGATTTTTATCTTTATATCCATTTATATGATATTTTTATATAATTCTATTTATATGATTTATTACATTTATTGAGTTACATATATTAAACCATCTCCATGCCTCTGAAATAAAGCCATGTAATTATAGTGGATGATCTGTTCAATGTGTGTCTACATAAGGTCTGTGATCATTTTTCTCAGAATCTTTGCGTCTATGTTCATGAAGATATGGGCCTATAATTTTTTCTTTTGCTGTGTCATTACCTGTTTAGGGTATTAAAGTGACACTGGCTTCATAAGGAGTATGGGAGTTCTCCTTCTGCTTCTATATTTTTGAATAATTTAACAAATATTTGTTGTAGATCTTCTTTGAATGTCTGTTAAATTTTTTCTTTGAATCCATCTAGGCCTGGCCTTTTTTTTTCAGTTGGGAGGTTTTCTATTGCTGTTTGCTGTTTCAATTTCCTTGTTCGTTATGGGTCTGTTTAAGATGTTGATTTCTTGGTATAACTGTATTGGTTACCATGAATTTAGAAATTCTTGTATTTCTTTTAGATTTTCAAATTTAACAGAATATAGGTTTTTAAAGTATTTCCCTTACAATATTTTAGATTTTTTTTTTTTTTTTTTTTTTTTTTTGGTGTCTATTATGTTGTTTCCCCTTTCATCTCCGATTTTGTTAATTTGGATTTGCTCTTTCTTTCTTTTGGTTAGCTGGGCTAAGGGTTGGTCTATCTTATTTAATTTTTCAAGGAGCCAACTCTTAGATCCAATGATTCACTATAGTTTTCTTTGTTTCTATTTCATTAATTTCTGCTCTGATTTTTGTTATTCCTTCTCTATTTGTTTTGGGTTTCATTTATTCTGGCCTTTCCAGAGTCTGGATTTGTGCTCTTCAGTCATTTATGTGTTCTCTTTTATAACTTTTAATGTAGGCACTTAGAGCTATAAACCTCTCCTTAGGACTGCTTTTAAAATGCCCCAGAGGTTTTGTTGTATTCTATTATCATTTTCATTAGATCTAGTAATACTTTCGTCTCTTTCTGATTTTATCTTTGACCTATTCGTCATTCAGGAGTGTGTTGTTTAATCTCCATGAATTAATGTAGCTACTAGAGCTTCTTTTGCTGTTTATTATAAGCTTTATTGCATTTTGGTCTGATAGAATGCATGGAATTATCTCATTTATTTGTATTTGTTGAACTTTGCTTTGTGCCCTGGTATGTGGTTAATTTTGGAGGAACTTGCATGGACATTTAAGTAGAAAGTGTATTCTTTGGTGCTTGGGTGGAATTTTACATAGACGTCTGTCCAGTCCACTGATGTAAGGTTTCATTTAACTCAGATGTCTCTCTGTTTATTTTTTGTCTGGTTCACATATTTATTGGAAATAATTGGTATTGAAATCACTTACCATAATCATGTTGGGGTTAATATGTGTTTTATAGTCCTGTAATACTGTTTTAATAAAAACAGGTGCACCTGAGATTGGTGCATATATGTTCATGATTGTAATAGCTTCTTCATCAATTGTTTCTTTGATTAGAATGAAGTGACTCTCTTTATCTCTTCTGATAAGTTTTAATTTGAAGCCTTCTTTGTCATATATTAGAATTGCAACACCTACTTGCTTCTTAGTGACATTTTCTTGAAGTGAAATGAGGTTTTTGAAGGCAACAAAAACACGGATTTTGTTTTTGAATCCGTTCCACTAGTCTGTGTCTTTTGGATAGAGATTTGAAACCATTACTATTTAGTTATTTAGAATTATTATTGAAAGATGCATATTGGTTACTGTCATTTTTGTTTGTGTTCTTGATTCTATTTTGTGTTCCCGTAATTATACCTTCCTTTGTTTACATTCTGTAACCTCTTTGGTATAGTCATCCCTACTTTTGATCTTTTGTATTGCTTTGAATATTCTCTGTAGAGCTGGTTTGGTGGAATTGAATTCTTTCAGGCTCTTTGTATCATGGAAATTTTTCTATTCCCCTTTGACTATGATGGGTAGTTTAGCTGGGTAAAGTATTCTTGGTTGGCATGCATAGTCATTTAAAACTGTAAATACTTTGGTACAGGATCTTCTGCCTTTCATAGTTTGCATTGAATAGTCAGATGCAATTTTCTTGGGTTTCTTTTATATACCCTCTCTTTCTTCTGTACAATTAGTATTTTTACTATGATATGCTATGGGGAGTTCCTACTCTGGTCTTGTCTAATTTTGTATTTGCTCATTAGAAAGTTTCATGATCTATATGAAGAAACCAATATGATTATTTAGTATAGTTTGATATATAAAATTTACAGTATAGCTATATCCTATTCCCCAAGCATGAACAATGACTTTTGTTGCATCTTTACTCTACTTACTATGTTTGTCAAAGCTTTTCATGTTTGCATAAACATATATAATCATGATCTGTTTGGAAGTCTTTTTCATATTTACTTTATACTTAATATTTTGTGATCTGCCTATTAATGAATGTAGGTAATTTATTATCTAGTCAATTTTATTTCATCATTTTGTTATCAATACTTTAGGTCTTTTTTTAAAAATTATTTTTATATGTATGAGTGTTTTGCTTGCATGCATGCAAGTGTATCCATGCCCTGCAATACCTACGGAGGCAGAAGAATGTCCTGGATCCCCTAAAACTGGAGTTATGGACAGACAGATGGTTGTTAGCCACCATTCAGGTGCTGCTCACTGAGCTCAGGTTGGCTACAAAAAGAGTCAGTGCTCTGCCAGTCCTCTAGCTCCCTTACTGTTTTTTGTTCTTCTTGTTGTTGTTTGATATATTTGTTTTCTTAGTAAACATTCTTTAACTTTGATCACTTGGTTTATTATCAGCATTTTATCACATTTAAGGGACAGTAAATGAAAGAGAATACTTGGAGAGCTAGGCAGAAAGAACATGTCTGTTTGTTCAGCATGTCATCAAGGTGCTCCACTGCTCATTTTTCCTGTGATAAATTATAAGAGAAATAATGAAAGTCACTACCAAAGATTATAGCCATCTCCTATCAGGTTATTACAAATTAGTTAGGCTCCTACCTTAGGTGCTTTGTGGCTCCAATTTAATTGAAAGAAAACAACATTGTCAATTAAAAATAGTGTAAAAAGTGGGTCATAACTGAAAAGCAGTTTCTTTGGAATCAAAGAAATAGGTCTAATAAATGGAGCTAACTGGAAAATGGGGGGATATGGGTAATGTGTCTTTTCCTTGTTTATCTATAATTGAATGTATAGTGTCTGAGTCATGAAAAAAACTGAGTAGATGAAATTATGATGTTATTAGCACTATTAGTAAAATTATGCTTTCAACTTTCTCTACTTTTGGTCAAGATCAATGTTAGCCTTTTGGTTTTCAATAGGATGTGATCTAGGTGAAGGGATGTGAATATTTCTCCTAATGTTAAAGAATAAAATAAAACATTTTACCTGAGGTTTTTAAACTAACATCAGGCTAATTTTTGGTCTGTCAGGGAGACTCTTGTGCCCTGGATTGAGAAGCATCCACCAATGTCAGAAAGGCAATGAAAAGCACAAATCATCCCTGGAAATACTTCTTACACAATCATAATCCCATTCTTGTACTTGAAGTCTACCTTGGGTCTATTATTCTCTCTTGTACCTAACTTAATTTTTTGAAAATTAGAAATATGATTAAAAACATAACCTACTTCAGTATATTGGGAATTTAACAGAATGCACTTTATGTGAAAGATTTGGTCTCAGAGCTATGTAAGAATATATGTCAGTGCCAAGAATTAGATGTGACAAGTAACACATGTACTGAAATTAATCCCATGGGAGGAAAAGTGCAGAGGGAGATAGGATGTGTGAGAAGGAAGAAGGAGGTATGACATTTTGTTTGATAAAAAATAAAATGTCTGAAAATATATACCATTTGACAATTTTATTCAGTGCATATAAAATATATAAAATAATTTACAAGTGTAAAGAGACACTAAGAGTGTCAGCGTTATCTTTTTTGAAATGATTTTCTTGTAAGAGTTGTCAAATATACTTCCTTAAAAGGAAAAAAGTATTAAGTATATCATCTTTGGGTGTCTGTGAATACCAGAGGGATAGCCTTGGGTGCCATTTTTCAGGAGCCAGCTACTTGTTTTTTGAGAGCCTCTTTCCTTGGCTTCGGGATCAGTGATTTTGGAAAGCTAATTGGCCACTGAGCCGCAGGGATCTGCTTGTCTCAGCCTTGCCAGCACTGGGATTATAGACAGGCATTGTAGTACCCAATTGTTTACTTGAGTTCTAGGGAGTTAACTCGGGTGCTCATGACTGACAGAGCTAGCTCCCCAGTCCCATTCTCTTTTCTAATGAAAGACATTTAGATGACTTATGACTAAGACAAAAAAAAAAAAAAAAAAAAAAAAAAGATACTTATTTAAAATTGAAAATGAAATTAAGAATTAAAAAGTGTGGTGCTGCACATCTTTAATCCAAGCACTATGGAGGCAGAGTCAGATGGATTTCTGTGAGATTGCAGCCAGCCTGTTCCTACATAGTGAGTTCCAGGCCAGCTGTGGCTACAGAGAGAAACTGTCTCAAGAAGAACTGTGTGGATATTGTAATTGTACCAGCTTTCCTCCCTTTAACAACCTTTCTACTATCCATTGTAACCTCCTCACCTTCTTTGAAGATCGTATCTTTGCAACTCAGAATTCATTGAGGTCAAGGATTTTATTCTAATGATGGAAAGAAATATCAAAGGCACAAATAAGAATCAAACTTGTTAATTTGGTTAAGGCACAAATAAGAATCAAACTTGTTAATTTGGTTTAAGTACTGAAAAAAATGCAGATTAAAACAATATATCCTGTAATGCAGTCAGGAGGGAATATATACTTTCCGTTTTAACCTTATTTGGGGAAATGGTCAGAAGGGCAAAAAAAGTAATGTAAGATTTTTTTTTCCCTCAGCACTGAATTTTTAAAAATGAATTAACATACATTAGCTATAATATGTACATAGAGAATTTAATGTTGACTTTTTCTATTTTTCTTTGTTTTATTTAATGCTTTCTAGATATGGATCATCCTATAATTGATATTTTAAAAAAAATGATGACAGTATTCTAAAGACAGAGCAGAGGATGCAAAAAGCTTTTCTGAAATGTGTCACTCCATCTCTGCACTCCTGGTAAGTGGCTGGGGGTGAACATTCAAGTCCAAGGTTTGTTTTAACTCATCCTTCCAGAGTTGTCTTACACCAATTTCACCAGTTTTAGTTATGAGTGAATCATAACTAGAAGTGAATCTCAGAAACTGGGATACTTAGCAATCGCCTGTTCCTCCACCAGAACCTAGTAACAGATGCTCAGCCACATATTTAGGTGAGTGATGATGGAAAAATATGAATTCAACACCAGAAGAGTATAATTACTCAAAATTGCTGATATGTAAACAAAATATCTGCCATTTTGCCTACACAGACAGAGGAAGGTGTCTACAACTAAGAGGCTTTTGAAAATGATATTTACTTCATCTTCAGTTACTGCTCTCTCCTAGCACCACAAATGGGCACCATCAAATGGGTTGTTAGGTAGGTAATTTCTCCTTATTTTAAACATTTCCTCCTGGAAGAAGGCTTATTATTATTCAAGAAGTTAATGAAATTTCCAAGTCTTGGGAAATTCCTGAAACTATAAGTTTCACATATCTCTTGCAGAAGGTTCTATAAATACTAACAATTGCTAAGGAGAGGAGACAGCCTTCAGTCAGCCAAGCTGCCTGCAGGTGATATTAGGAGATCCAAGGAAATAGTCATGCCCTATGGTGGAGTGGCCTTTTGGGTAATAAAGCTGTCTTTTAATCACTTGTGCTCAGTAAGTCACCCCAGTAAACTCAGTAGCTCATTAAGCTAGGTTTGGTTGGATTAGTTTCATTGGTCTGTTGGTGCTGCCCTACATTAGGTAATAGGCTTTTATTGACATCTTCCCATGAAAAGTCACACAACAGTGGTAGAGATGCCTTGCTAATCATATGTTCAAATTTCAACATAGGAGTACAAAAACATAGGGCAATAGGTAACAAGACGTCTTCTAATTCTAGTAGCAGATCGCATGTCAAAATGGATGAATTCCATCCATTTTTGATAAATGATGATTTTTATAAAGCTCAAGGACATCCAAGAGAATAACTTCATATAAACCATTCAATAATATTAGAAAGACTATGCATGATATAAATGACAAATTCATCAACCTTACAGATATTTTGGAAAAACTATTGGAAATCAGAAATTAATAACTCTAAAAGTCAGATAAAAAGATTCAGATGAAAGCCTCAGCAATAGTCTAGACAAAACAGAAAAAAGATTATCACACATTGAAGGCATGAATTCTGATATAATATATTTACAAAGAAGTTTAAAGAATCTGAGATAGTGAAGATGACATGCAATATCTTTGGGATACCATTAAGATATCAAGTGTCTTTATCACTCGCATATTTGAAGGCTAGAAAAAAAGCTGAAGGGTATTTTTATTTGATGAAGTAATAACACAAAAACCATAATGTTGAGAAAAAAATCAGACACTTGTGCAAAGGAGGTCTCTGGAGCTCCAGAGAGATATAACTATGAACAAAAATCCCACCTGGACATTTTATAATCAAACTGACAAAAAGAGAGGAAAACATTTAAAATCTGAAATAGTGCATTTAACCACAATGGTTAACAACAAATTTCTCAACAGGAAACCCCAGGAAAGGAGATTGTGGAATGGGATATTTCAAGTACTGAATGAAAAACCTATCATCCAAGATTAATTACATCCAAAATACTATTCTTAAAATTAGAAATAAAGGAGATCTTAGCAGATAGCCTGAGAGGGTGGATTCCAACCTCCATCTGTGTAGCAGCTGGGATCTCAGCAGACCAACAGAGAGTGCCTGTTCCTGCCTCCCTCTGGCACAGGGACTGAGAATTCAAGGGGCTGCCTGAGAGTGCCCTGATTCTGCCTCCACATGGTGGTGAGCTTCCCCCAATTGTGCTGTACCCAACCCCCTAATGGATTGCTTGAGACCCCTCCCAAGGCTCCAGGGCAGACCTGGCTTTGTTAGGAAAAGGCTGAGATCTTAGCAGACAGTCTGAGAGGGTGGGTTCCTACATCCATCTGTGTAGTGGCTGGGATTTCAGCAGACCACCAGAGAGTGCCTTTTCCAGCCTCAGAGATGAAAGGGGAAACATCAAAACAGACACCAAAAAGATACAGATCATTATAAGGGAATATTTTTAAAAGCTATGCTCTACTAAATTTGAAAATCTAAAAGAAATGGATGGGAATCTGAAATCATGGAAACTAGCAAAGTTAAACCAAGAAGAGCTCAACAACCTAAACAGACACATAACATTATATAAGGAAATCAAAACAGTAATACAAAGCCTCCCAACTAAAAAAAGTCCAGCAGAATTCTACCAGACATTTAAAGAAGAGCTTCAACCAATACTTCTTAAATTATTCAAAATGATAGAAACAGGGAGAGAACTTCCAAATTCTCTCTATGAAGCCAGCATCACTCTAATACCTAAATCAGGTAAAGGCAGAACCAAAAAAGAAAACTATAGACCCATATCCTTAATGAATATAAATGCAAAAATTTTCAACAAAATACTTGTAAACCACATACAGACACACATCAAAAAGATCATTCACCATGATCAAGTTGGCTTTATTCCAGAGATGCAGGGATGATTTAACATATGCAAGCCAAGAAACATCATTAATCATATAAATGGACTCAAAGACAAAAAAACACATCATCATCTCAGATGCAGCAGAAAAAAACTTTCTACAAAATTCAGCATATATTTCTGTTCAAAGTCCTGGAGGGAATGGGACTGGAGGGAACATACCTCAACATAATTAATGCTGTATACAACAAACGCACAGCCAACATCATTCTAAATGGATAAAAAAATGGAAGCATTCCCACTAAAATCAGGAGCCAGACAAGGATGTCCACTATCTCCACTCCTTTTCAACATAGTGCTTGAAATGGTTGCTAGAGCAGTAAGACAGGAGAAGAAAATTAATGGAGTACTAATTGGAAAAGAAGAGGTCAAACTATCTCTTTTTGAAGATGATATGATACTATACCTAAGAGATCCCAAAAGTTCCACCAGAAAATTCCTAGAACTGATCAACACTTTCATAAGTTATAAAATGAACCTACAAAAATCAGTAGCCTTTCTATTTACCAATCACAAACCATTAGAGAAAAAGTACAGGGAAATGCTCCCATTCATAATTGCTGCAAAAAAAAAAAAAATAAAGTATCTTGGAATAAATCTGACCAAGGACACCAAAGATCTCTCCAGTGAAATTTTATATTGTTAAATAAAGAGATTGAGGAAGACCTCAGGAGATGGAAGGGCCTCCCATGCTAATGGATTGGAAGAATTAATATTGTGCAAATGAGCATTCTACCAAAAGCAATATACAGATTCAATGAAATCCTCATTAAAATCCCCATGACATATTTCACAGAATTAGAAAAAGCTATCCTTAAGTTCATATGGAAGCACAAAAGACCCCAACAGCCAAAGCAACCCTGAGCACAAAGAGCAGGGCTGGGGAGATTACTATACGAGATCTCAAAGTATACTACAAAGCTATAGTCATAAAAACAGTGCAGTACTGGCACTAAAATAGAAGTATAGATCAATGGAACATCACTGAAGACCCAAACCCAAGTATACACAATTTCAGCCACCTGATATTTGACAAAGGTGCCAAGAACACATAATGGAGGAAAGATAGCATCTTCAACAAATAGTGCTGGCAAAACTAGATCTCCACCTGTAGTTAGGTGAAACTAGATCCTTATCTTTCACCTTGCACAAAAGTCAGCTCCAAGTAGACCAAACACTTGAAACTGGAAACCCTAAAACTATTAGAAGAACACATTGGCAGTAACTTACAAGGTATAAGTGTAGGAAAGGATTTTCTAAATAGGACAGAAGTTACTCAGGATTTAAGGTCAGCAATCAATAAGTGGGACCTCATTAAACTAAAAAGTTTCTGTACTGCAAAAGAAACAATCAAAAAAGTGAAGAGAAACCCCACAGAATGGGAAAAAAAATCTTCACCAGTGACACATATGACAGAGGTTTAACATTCAAAATATATAAAGAACTCAAAAAACAAAGACTTGAGAAACAATATGACCCAATGAAAAATGAGCTAAAGAACTAAACAGAGAGGTCTCAAAGGAAGAAATAAAGATGGCTAAGAAACATCTCAAATAGTCACATCATTAGTAATTAGGGAAATGCAAATGAAAACCACCCTAAGGTATCACCTTACCCCAATCAGACTGGCTAGGATCAGGAGAACAAATGATACCAAATTCTAGCGAGGTTGTGCAGAAAGGGGAACGCTCATTCACTGCTGGTGGGATTGCAAACTTGTGCAACCTCTATGGAGAACAGTGTGAAGAACTGTTAAAAACCTAAAAATGAACCTACCATATGACCTGGTCAGTTATACCACTCCTTGGCATATAACCAGAGGACTCATCCTATTGTAGAGACACTTGTACAACCATATTTGTTGCTGCTCCTTTCACAATAGCTAAGAGATGGAAGCAACCTAAGAGCCCCTCAACTGACGAGTGGTTAACAAAAATGTGGTATATTTACACAATGGAGTTCTATTCCAAAGTAAAGAAAGATGAAATAATGAAATATGCAGGTAAATGGATGGACCTAGAAACTGTTATATTAAGTGAAGTAACTCAGACTCAGAAAAACACTGTATATTCTCCCTCATATGTGGATCCTAGCACCAAATCCTTTTAAATTCCAGGTCCTTTTAAAAACATGATACTATAAAGCAGTCCCTTATGCATGGGATAAGTACCATCATCAGGACTTCAGCTGAGCCTGATCCCTAAACTGTTGATGGTTGTGGCCATTCATTAAACGAGGGCCAAGCAGGGCCACTGGATCCTTACCAGATTATACAGCTACTCTTCCCAGCCAACTGTAGGTAATTTGACCCTAATCACTCATGGCCTCCTGGATTTAGGGAGGGATAAAGTATACATTCTGGGGGAGGCTAGGAAGAGAAGGCATGACCCACGCTGGGTAAAGGCTTTCCAATGTGCATACCCTCAGGTCTTACATACACCTCAGCAATCCATCAGTTACCTTGGTCAGTATGCTCAATAAATTCATTGGTTTCCCAGTAAGACTTTAATCAAACATTGGCTCGACACTAGAACCTTGAAAGGGAATAAGCATTGCTTAGCATCCACAGGAAAAGAAGTCTCACAACAGATGGAAAATTTATTTGTTAATGCTATTTCAAAAATGTTTTTAAAAAAAGAAAGAAAATGAGAATGTAAATAAAAGATGTTAAAAGGATATGGGAATGGAGATATTTTCCAAAACAGAAAAAATGGGAAAGCCTAAGCAAATGATGGTCTGTTTAGGTTTGTTATGATATGTAAAGGTTGACACAAAAATAATAATACACATAATCTTAAAATGTCTATGGTCATAGTTTAGTCAACTAGTAAGGAGCAAAATATATATCCAGTCAAAGTTTATCTGAGAATACACGGTTTTTTACTCAAGCCTTATCTACATAGCAGATGATAATTAAAAGTACCAGACTGGTGGAACTAACTTTGTTGGATATTTAACAGCCCTAGTTTGGGGCCTATACTAGAGTGGTCAGAGGGACATAAAGCACAGTTTTGCCCCTTGCCCTCTAAGGTCGACTAAGTTCCAGGGAACTATGGAACACCTCTCAAAATGTCCTGTAACTGTGGTGAGTCACCTGTCCTCTTGTTCAGGAAGGACATGGATACCTCACGAGATGGATTTGAACCAGTGTCCAGTCTACAAAGAGGAGGGTCAACTCAGAGGTAACATCTCATTCATGCTTCCGAGTGAAGCCAGACATGGTCGAGCAGGACCTTTGACTTATCGTCACATAGATGGAACTGGTAAAAGAAAGGAGCCGGACACTCCTCCCAAGCCCATATGATCCCTGAGGAACTGATCCTCAAATGACCTTAAGTGTAAAAATAAATTGATTTATTTGGGCCAACTATATGGTCTTAAATGCCAAAAAGGAAAGTATAGCCAAAGAGCAAAGTCATCAGTATATTTCTTTAAAAGTTCAAGGGATTACACTTCTCAGACATTAGGCTTGAGTCCATATAAAAAGTTATTTAGACAATTATTTCTCATTGATGATTTTGTTCCTAATCAGAAAGTGCTGCTCACATGGACTA
>NW_008340940.1:968628-981026 GCF_000622305.1 Nannospalax galili
GTGGTTTGAGACTCCTAGATAGACCCACTGAAGGGGTACTCCAATTGCCTCACACTGTGTCCCTGTTCAGCATGGAAGAAGCCAGAGTGGTCTGCGTCCTGATTTTGTATTGGCAATTTGGTCAAACTCTTCAGAGGATGGTGTGATAAGACTAGGAGGTAGGAATTCACTAGGCAGTTAGGGTAAAAAGACCCCCCAAAAAAGTCACCAGTTTCTTGGGTAAAACTCACAATGTCCTTGGTCCTTTTAGCAGCCTACTCCTTTAAAGGCCAACAGTGTTGAAAATATTTGGGAGATTTTATCTAATCCTTAAAAGATTTTAAGGTTACTTCTTCAGAGGGAGGAATGTTAGAATACCCGAAAGCCCCATAAAAAACAAAAATAAATAAATAAATAAATAAATAAATAAATAAATAAATCAAAGAAGAAGAAAGAGTACATGAAGCTATCAGGAAAAATTGATGGGGAGATATGGGAGGAGTTGGGAGGGAGGGAGTGGGCATGGATTTGATTAAATCATGTATGCATGATTTATATGCATGTATGCATGTATTAAATTGTCAATAAATTAGTTATTAAAATTAAAAAAGAAAGCAAATCCTAAAGTTCATATGGAAACCAATGACTTAGGTAGTTGAAACAATCCTAAGAAAATGAGCCCTGCTAATAGTTTCACCAAACCTAATTTTGAATTACACTACAGAGCCATTGTGGCAAACATGGCATATGTCTGGCAGATAAACAGGCTGTGAAAATCAGAAATAGAATAGGTAACTAAGAAATAGTCTCAAGGAACTGCAAAAATTATATTTTTGGCAAAACTAACCAAAGTACACATAGGAAAAAGACATCTTTTCAATAAATGGTGCTAGGGAAATTAGATGATCACATACAGAAGATTGAAACTAGAACTATCTTTCCCACCAATTACAAACAATATTTGAAAATGGATGGAAATCAACATAAAAACAGAAGGTCTGAAACTACAATAGAACATAGGAAAAACACTTTAAGGTATAGGAGTAGGCAAAGGTTTTCTGAATAGAATTCTATCAGTTCAGGGAATAAAGGAAAGAACTCATAAATGGTACAGCATGAAACTAAAAAAATCTTCTATATAGCAAAGAAAATGATTACCATGCTTAAAAATCAGTGTATAGAATAAGAAAAAAATCTTTGTCAGCCATTTATATGCAGGGGATTAAAATCCAGAATACATAAAGTAATAAAAAATTTCGTACAAAACAGCAAATGTTCCAATCAATAAATGGGTAAATTATTTGGAAAGTTCACAAATAGAGGAAATACAGATGAAAGGTTAACATATGAAACAAATCTTCCACATCCATAGTAATGAAGCAACATAAATTCTCCTACCATGTCAGAATGACTAAGATGGCAGTCAACAACAAATGCTGGTGAGGATGTAAGGAAAGGGACATGTATACATTGTTGTTTTGAAAATAAGTAGGAGATTCCTTAAATGCTAAAAATACAGCTACAATATAATGCACAATCCTAAGTATGCATCTGTAGCGGCCAAATCATCATTCAGGTGATATTTGCACATTCATGTTTACTGTATCACTCTTCCTAACAGTGAGTTCTTAGAATCATCCTGGATATCCATCATTTCAAGAATGGATAAAGAAACTATGGTGTTTATATACAAAATGGAATTTTATTCAGCTACAAAGTTTAAAATTTTACATTTTCAAAAAATGGATGAAATTGAAGATTATCATTAAATGAAAGAGAAAGGGCTCAAAAATAACTATCACATTTTCCCTTGTATACAAATCTAGACTTAACAATATACATAAGCATGCACGATGCCTCTTGATAAAAACGTGTATGTCAAGGCCATAGTTGACTTCTTGCTGAATAGGGGAAAAGTGGAAGTATTTTCTCCAAAATCATGATTATGGCAAAAGTTTCTGCTCTTCATTTACTTATTTAATATAGTACTAGAAGTTTTAGCCAGAGCAACTATGAAAGGAAAATAATTAAGGAGCCCACAAAAAGGAAAGAAGTCAAAGTATCCCTTTTGTAGATGATATGATCCAATATATAAAAAGCATATTAGCTATTTGCCAAACAAACTGTTAGAACCAATAAACAAATAAAAATTCAATAAAGTAGCAAGATATAAAAGGAACATACAAACTATAAACATAAGTAGCAGTCCTATGCACCAATAATGGCTTTGCTGAGATGGAAATCATTAAAGCATTTCCATTCACAATAAAAAAATGAACAACATCAAAAAACCTCCTAATTCTATTTTTTTTAGTAAAAATTTTTAAATTTCATACATTTCCCATTCAAATGCAGACCCCCTCCCCCATCCATGACTCCCTCCCCCATTCCCCCATCCCCCCACCAAACACTGTGCACTCTGCCATACATACTGAGTCCTATTCATTCAGGTGTTTGTATCCAAATGTCCTTCAGTGAAATGCATCCACTGGAGTGTAATCAGCCCCTCCAGTGTTTGTACACTCCTTTACCTAGCAGCAATCAGTCTTAATAGTTCTCAATCCTGTGCTGGCCCACAACCTATTTCTCACCTCCCCTCAGACCCCTTGTTTAATTGAGATGACATGGGTCCCTGGCTCGAGGCCATTGCTGCTGCAGGCTCACATGAGTGAGTCTCTAGTGGTCTGGAGGTCTCCACCTCCCTGTGTTCATAAACCAGCTCTGGCTCTTACAACCTTTCCACCTCTGCTTCTGCAATGCTCCCTGAGGTGTGGGTGTGTGAGGTTCAATATAGGAGTTCCATCCTACACTCTACAGTCTCTTATTCTCCAAAATTTGGCCAGTTGTGGCCTTCTCCACGCATTGCACTCTGATGTACACAGAAGCCTCACTGATGAGAGTTGAGGGGTGAAGCCTCACTGATGAGAGTTGAGGGGTGAAGCCTCACTGATGAGAGTTGAGGGGTGCATTAACCACTACCCCTTATTCTGCTATGTTCCATGAGCCTTAGTTGTAAAGATTCAACTGCAGATGTGTCACCTAGTACTGGGCATCTCCCAGGTGCATGTTCTCTGTGCCTGACCAGATGTACAACTCTGCAGTAGACTCTATCTGTAGGAAAAATAAGCTTCTTTGATGAGTGCAGTACAGCATGCTTTCCATGCTAAGGGAGGTCTCTTCTATCTGGCACTGAGTCTCCTGCGAAGCAGCTCTTAGTTATACATATGCATTAATGTACAGACACTCTATGTGAATCACTTTACCCTCTAGGTTTCATAGCCCCCCAAGACTCACTCATCTCCACTCCTTTTTCTCCCATCTGGCTTCCCTCCTCCCTCTTTCCCTAGTCACTTATTCCCACCCTCCCCCAAATACCTCCGGACTCCCACCATCTTTCCTTTCCTTACTTCCCTCCCTCCCCCATATCATGGTCCCTTGCATGTCCTTCCCTCCTTTCCTCCCTGCCAAATATTCCCACTTTTGCCACCTCCCTTGGGTAACATTTGTTCCCTACTAACCCCCTTTCAGGTTGTTTCTTGTTCTTTACCTCCATGTATTCTCTGCCTTTATCTGGCTTCTGTTGTTACACAAGAATTTATATACTCATATATAAGGGATTGGTGCTACAGTCCACAAATTAGGGAGAACATATGTCATTTGCTTTTCTACATTTGTGTTACTTCACTTAGTATAACACTCTCTAGCTCCATCCATATGAAAATAGTTTCATATTTTCTTACTGCTGAGTAGAACTCCATTGAGTAGATGTACCACATTTTCATTAACCATTCATCAGTAGAGGACATTTAGGTTGTTTCCCTTTCTTAGCTATTGTGAAGAGAGCAGCAACAAACATGGATGTGCGGTATGATGAGTTTCTCTTTCTCCACATCCTCTCCAGCATATGGAGCCTTTCGTTCTCTTGATCTTTGCCAATCTGACTGGGGTAGGATGGAATCTTAAAGTTTCTTTTAATCTGCATTTCTCTAATTACTAATGATGTTGAGCACAACTTAAGGCATTTCTTAGCCATTTGTATTTCTTCATTTGAGAACTCCCTGTTTAGGTTTATTGCCCATCTTTTTTATTGGGTCATTTGTTTTCTTATTTCTTTCTTTGTTGAGGTCTTTGCATATTCTGGATATTAATCCTCTGTCAGATGTGTAGCTGGTGAAGGTTTTCTTCCACTCAGTGGGTTTCCTCTTCCTTTCCTTAGTTGTTTCTTTTGCTGTACAGAAACTTTAGCTCAAAAAATAAAAGACTTATAAAGTTACAGCTATGAAACACTGAAGATGCTGGAAAAGGCACAAGTATATATATATTTAAAAAAAAAGAAAAGAAAACCTCTCATGCTAACAGGTTGGGAAAAATATTATTAAATCATTCATATTTATCCTAGTACCATTCCTCACAGAAATTTTTTTTAAAAAATTAAAATTCCTATACTGAGACTAATGTGGTGATTTCATATAAGTAACTGACAAGATTTCTAGAAAGCTTCATTTCCCTGCTGTCATCTGCCTCCTCTGGCTTTTACAGTATTTCTTTCCCCACTTCCACAATGATCCCTTAGTCATGGGAAGCAGAAGTTTGGCATATGTGTCCTATTAAGTAATAAGCAGTCTGCAGCCCCTTATTCTCTGCACATTGGCTAGTTGTGATTCTGTGTAAATCACCATCTGATGTATAAGTGTGTTTCTCTGCTGAGCGTTCAGAGATGCATTAATCTAAGAGTATGACAATAAGTCATTAGAAATAAGTTTAATACTGTATCTATTTAGCAGTGTGATTGTATTAAGCCTTTTCCCATGACCTTTGGACTGTCTAGCATCAGGTTCCTAGGCCTGATATCAGTGTCAGTTTTTGGGCTCCCACATAAGCCAAAGCCAGATAAAATCCTAGCCTAGACATGGGAAAGGTGATACCAACCCTATGTGAGGAACTATTGACAACTGATGGCTGTTGGCAAGGGGAAATTCTTTAAGCGTGAGACCCTTAGTAGTTTGACCAGGCTCCAGTGGATGAACCCACATGAAAGGACATTTTGGGACACAAACCTGACTTACTTCTAGGCCTTAAGCACAGTAATTTGGTGAGGGAGTTAGTAAAAGGAGTGCAGGCATGAGAAGGGATCTAAATATGATCAAAATATATAGTATGAAATTTACAAAACTTCAACAAATATGAATGAAAATTTTCATATGAAACATAAAAGAACCTTGTGAAGTCAAAGCAATCCTGAGCAAAAAAAAATATACCTGGCAGTATCATCATACCCGATTTCAAGTACTACAGAACCATAATAACAAAAGCAGCATGGGACTTATATGAACACGGTCATGTAGATCGATGGAATAAAGGGCCTGAATTAGTTCTACGCACTTTCAGTTACCTGATGTTTTTACAAACATGCAAGAAACACACGCTGAGTACAAAACAGCTTCTCCACACAGCACTGGGATAACTGGATATCTGAATGTGGAATCAAACTAGATCCTTTTCTCACTATGATCAAAAATCAACTCCAAATGGATCTCAAACCTCAATATAAAACTGCAAACTCTGAAACTGCTGGAGGAAAACTTACAGAGTACTCTATAAGATACATGTATAGGTAAAGACTCTCTAAATAGAACTCTAGTTCCTTGGGAAATAAGTTCAACAATTAACAAATAGCACCTCATAAGTTCTAAAGCTTTTTTTTAATCAAAAGAAACTGTTAATCAAGTGAAGAACATGTCTAAAGAACAGGGGAAAATCTTTATCATGTATATATCTGATAAAAATGCAAGTAAACTAAATATTATTAAAACAAACAACCCAATTAAAAATAGGCCATAGACCACAATAAAGAATTCTCAACAGGAAAAGTATAAATTACTAACGAATACATTTTAGAAACTCATCATCACTAGTCATCAAGGAAATTTACATTACTTCGTGTTCTACATCACCCCAGTCAGAAAGACTTAATAAAAGCACACACTGGAGAAACAGTCGTGCAGCAAATAGATGAATGGCTGTCCTCAAAAGAATAAATGACAACAAATGCTAATAAAGATGTGGAGAAAGGGGAACGCTTACACACTGTTGTTGCTGGGAATGTGAACAGGGACAGCCAGTATGAAAGTTGCTCAAAAAGTTTAAAGTAGAACTCCTATAATACCTAGATATACCACTAATGAGCAGAGATCAAAGGAATCTACACTATATGATTAAGATGATAGAGATTCCTGAACTTCGGTGTTCACGCTTGCTCTATTCACAAAAGCTAAGAAATGGAATAAGCTCCGATGTTCATCAATGAATATAAATGGATAATGAAAATGTGGTATATATCCACAATCTAAACTTATTCATCTGCAAAGAGAAAGGAAATTATAAAATTGCAGGGAAATGAATGGAACAGGAAAATATGCTGAGTAAGGTAAACCTACGCCAAGAGCGACAACTACTGCTGTATGTTCTCTCTTCATTCAGATCATCAAATATTTTAGATTTATGCGTTGAAGTTGGAATGAATAATTATAGATGCCAGGAAGCAAGAAATGATCCATGATTTTGTGGGATGATTGGGGCAGGTGAAAGCAAAACACATATGATATAAAAGTAAAGGGGAAGAATGCCAGTGGCATAAAGTTGTAGATCTGGATGGAGGGGATAGGCAAAATGTGCAGGTAGGGGATTGGTCAAACAAAACTAGCAATGTATGGAAAAGTGATATGAAAACCTAGTACTGTAAAAAGTAACTCAAATTTTTTTAAAAAATTAAAAATAAGAGAGTTTGAGTCAGAAACCATAGGCTTTTAATAAAAGTTTGGGAGCTGGAGAGATGGCTCATCAGCTAAGAGCATTGGCTGCTATTGCAGAAGACCTAGGTTCAATTCCCAGCTCCCACCTGACAGTTAACAACCATCTGTAACTCCAGTTCTAGGGGTTTGTCATCGTTTTCTTACCTCCATAAGCACTGGACAACACAGGTGCACATACACCATGCAGGAAATACACTCATACACATAAAATAAAAATAATAAAGTATTTTTAAAAATCCTTGTGTCAGGCATGGGCTACCTCCCTATGAGTTGTTGGCCAGAGAGCCTAAGTAGATCCCCAAACAACATAAACTGTTATCACCGCTGGTGGTTAACCACCAGAACTAGATGGCAACGCCCTCTTGCTGAAGACACCATACAGTACAAATACAGGGCAGAGAAATCAAAGGAAAAATCAGCTGGAAACTTACTGAAGGTGCTATGCAAGGTGTTTGTGGGGGTATTATAAATGGTCTTTCTCGACTTTCTAACTTCTATAATTCTGATCTTCCAGGCAAGATGTTTCCACTGCTGCAGCAGTGGCAAGAATGTTTTGCAATTTCTGATTGGATTTGAGACCCACAGGCCTTATTCTTTAAGCCTGTTTAAATGCCTATGGCTGAAGAGGGTAAGGGCCGTAGGGGAAAAATGTACTACTGATGTTTTGTTAATGGCCACGTAGACAAACTGCCTCCTAAACATTGTGTTTCTACTCATAGACTGATGCTATTGGCAGCTTTTGTCAGAGAAACTTCTTTTTGAAAAGGGAAAAATTACTGAAGCCTTTTGCAAGTGATCAAAGTGCTGAGAATAAGCAACTATCAGGAACTCTGCCCTAAATGAGACATCTACATGATCCCCCTCCAAGGCCCAGGGAACGTCATGGAAGAGGGGACATAAGACTGTAAGAGGCAGAGAATAGACAGGAGCATTAGAACACCCTGAGTTCAGAATATGGAATTATGTTTGCTATGCAATCACAACATAGCAGGAGTGAATATTTGCACAAAATACAAATAAATAAAAAACGCTAATAGTAAGAGGGGGTATACTGGGAAGAAGAAGGAAGTCAGCGAGAGTAGGAGAGGAAAGAAAGGGGTGTAGTAAATATGATCACAATACATTCTATGAATGAATGTAGTTATATAAAGTAAATTCATATTACTCAAGACAGGACACTCAATGCCATCCCATTAAAATACCAATGATGGGGCTGAAGAGATGGCTCAGCAGTTAAGAACAGAGGTTTTTCTTGTAGAAGACCTGGGTTCGAATCCCAGCACCCATGTGGCAGCTAACAACTGTCCGTAACGCCACTTCCAGGGGATCTGATGGCCTCTTCTGTCCTCCATGGGCATTGCACAACACAAGTGCACTTACCTACATGCCGGCAATACACGAATATACATAAAATAAAAATAACAAATAAAATATAAAAATAAATAAATAAAAAATAAAATACCAATGACAATAAGCAAACAAATACACAAAAAGTAAAACCTCAAAATGGACCAAACACCTTAATGTAAGCCTGGAACTTTGAATCCATTAGTGAAAAACTTAGAGGGAACACTTCAAACACATTGATACTGTAATTCTCCAGATGGGAATTCCAAAGTATAAGAACCACAAAACCAAAAGTTGATGAATGAGATTACAGCTCTGCACAGAAGCAGAAAAAATTCAGTGGAATAAAGTGATAATCTCCAAAGGAAAGAGAAAGTTCCACAACCATTTACCTGATGAAGGATTAATATCCAGAATATGTAAAAATTTAGAAAACTACCATAAAATAAGTAATCTATGCTAGTTATTTTTGTGTCACTATGACTATCCTAATAAACACAACTTAAGTTGAGGAAAGATTTATTTTGTTTCAATTTCAGACAGTTCCAGTTCAGCATGGCACTGGGCTTCATGGAGCCGCTTAATTCGTGACAGTGCCAATGTGTGGCAGAGACTGTGTAGATCATGGTGGGTTGGGAAGCAGAGATTACCAGAAACTAGGGTTTGGCAATATTGTTTAAAGCCCTGCCCCAAATTATCTACTTCTTTTCACCAAAGCTCCATATCTTAAATGCTCAAATTACCCAATATAGCACCATCAGCTGTGCAACAAGCATTTAAATGTCAGGACATTTCAGATTCAAAGTATAGCATTCCACTCTGGATCCCCAAAGCTCATAGTCATCTCATAACACAAAATGTATTTAGTCTGCTCAAAAGCCCTCATTGTACTAACAGATATAATGTTCTTAAATAGTCCAAATTCAAGATCTCTTTGGAGACATAAAGAAAACACTTAACTGTGTGTTCCTGTAAAATTAAAGGGAAAACTGCATGCTTCTAAGATACAATGGCACATATTAAACATTTCTATTTCTCAAGGGAGGAATGGGGATATATTAAGAAGGGATAGGACCAAAACATAGCAGGGAACATTACATCTTGCAACTTTATGGGCAGAATCACAGTCCAAGGTGGCATAAACTGAACAAATAGGATTGCATAGCTGTCACCTGTGGCTTTGCAATTTACAAACCATCAAAACCTCTCTCCCAGGCCACTTCCACAAAGTTCTTGCATCTTTTCTCATTAGATGCTCTATTTTCCTATTACCTCTAGCATCCTGCTGGCTGAAATTTAGGGTCCACACTCTATATCTCATGTATTACCCTCTTAGGTGTCTCCTGCATAGAATTCAAACACACCACACATTTTTTTCTAGCCTCACAGATTTTCTGGATTTCTAGCACAAACTTCTATTACCCTATATTTGACATGCCTACAAAGCAAGCACCGCATGGATGATGACAAGTTCTGCTGCCAAGTCCAATAACTTGGCTGCTGTATGTTACAGAAGTGGTTTCTGAGTGCCCAAGGAGCCTTGCATGGGAAACATTTCCCTAAGTAGTATTTTATGAGCAGAGTACACTTGAATATATTCTGTAGCTATGTCCAATCTTTGTCATATGGGTTATATACATGTAATTTTGAATTTCCAATGACCACGTCATGTTCCAATGTCAATAGGCTTCATAGTCTTTCATATAATTTTCAATAGTCACTGTTCCCATAAGAAGCTTCGCTTACCTGGCCTTCATTGTTCATATTTCTGTTGGCATTCTGGTCTTTTGAACTCCTTCAGACTTTCCTATTAAACAGTAGGATCTCTATAGCTTGCATCTCCAAAGATTTCCAAAGTCTTCTCACAAACCAGTTTCAAATATGTAAGAATTACATACTCTGGTTTAATCATAACAACATAATCTCATTTCTAGGCTCATTGGTCAATTTTCTTTATCAGTAACTTTTTGCATTGCTCTGGCAATGCCTAGTAGGAGCAACTTAAAGGAAGAATTTTATATGTCAACAAATAGGAAGCAAACTTGGGCCCTGTGCAAAAGGAGTATTCACTCTTTACCACTGAGTCATCTCTCCAACCCAATTTTAAATCATGATTTCTGAATGTTTCTGACCACCCTGGCAGGGAGTACATGGAGAGCCGCTTAGTTTCTGGCAGTGAAAATATGTAGCAGAGGCTGTTCAGGTCACCAAAGCCCAGGAGTAGAGTGTGAGACAAGACTAGGGGCATAGTATAACCTGCAAAGGCCAATTCCTATTGACATAACTCCACAGTTAGACCCACTGCAGAAGTTTGCATAGTATTCCAAAATAGTGCCACCATCTGAGGAACAGCTGTTCCAAATATGAGCCTGTGAGTGAGACTTCAGATTCAAACCATAGCATAATGCAAATGAAAAAAAAATGGACCAGTGAACTGAATAGATACTTATCAGATGAACTAACACAAGTGACCAATAAATACATCAAAAGGTCATATCTGGCCAAAAAGTAGAAAATAAGAAAATACAGACCACATGTCCCCAGATAGAATTCTGCCACCCAGGACTCAGGGACCATTGTGAAAGAGGGGATAGAAAGAATGTAAGAACCAGGTTGGTAGATTAAGTCAAGAAAACAGAGATTTCAAGGCATCTGGGAACTTGCTCACATGAACTTACAGCAATGGTGATAGCATGCACAAGACCCATGCAAACTCTAATCACACAGAAACTCAGTATAAAAATGGGTAAATGGGTAAGAATTCACAACCTTAGCTGAGGAACTACTGGCAACTGATTACTACTGGGTGAGGGGGAGTTGAACTTCTTTAAGAGAATGATATTATATAGGTTGACCAGGTTTCAGTGGATGATCACACCAAGGGACATCTGTATACCCAAACTTGACTTGATAGGCTGCAACATATGACAGATGCATGAAATCTGGTGGGGGAGTTGTAGAGGGTGCAGACAGGGATGGAAGTCCAAATATGATCAAGATGTATGAAATGCACAAAAATTCAATATTTTTAAATGACCACTACCATTACCCATAAAAGAAACAGAAATGAAATCTAAAATGAGAAACAGTGTCAACCATGAAAATGGCTATTATCAAAAAAGTGGGAGAGGGCTTCACACGCTGTCAAGAGAGATGTAAGTTAATATAGCCACTATGAACCCAAATGGAGGCTCCACAGAAAATTAAAAATCGAAGTACAATTCAGTCCAACTATCTTATTCCTTGGTATATGTCTGAAGGAAAGAAAGTTCGTATACCTATGCTTGATATCTACAAACCCATGTTTACTATGTACAGCAGAATTTGTGATACATAAGATAAAGAATCAGTCAATCAATGAGTTATTATGGGAAAGATGAGTGGTAACTAGATGAAGAAAATGTGATAAAGAAAATGATAAATATTCTAATATGCTTCTATATTGCTGTGATAAAAATACTAATCAAAACCAGCTTGAAGAGGAAAGGGTTTATTTTATCATATATCTCCTGGGTCACAGTTCATTACTGAGGGAGCCCAAGGTAGGAACTCAGGACAGGAACCTGGAGTGCTGACCATGGAGTTATGCTGCTTACTGACTTGCTCCGCTGGCCAGTGCTCAGCCTACTTTCTTATACAATACAGGACCACCTGCCCATGGGTAGCACTGCCCACAGGGGACTGGGCCCTCCCACATCACTCAGCAATCAAGAAAATGCCCCCCAAACATAGCCACAGGCCAATCCAATGGAGAAAATTTGTCAATTGAGGTTCCCTCTAACCAGGTGTTTCAAGTTGACTAAAGCTACCCAGAACAATTAATCCCTTGTCAACTTGATACACAAAAACACTGCTATTAAACCACAGCTTTTCCATTTCTTGTTCCCAGATATGATAATATTAATATCACAACATAAAATAGTATTTTAAAAGTCTCAAGGTCCTTAAAAATTCAAACTTTTAAAAATTATTTATTTAATAAACATATAATTAGAAGAAGCATTTCATTACAAGAGCATTGACATATTCAATAACAATTTCCAGAGCTAAGATGCATATCTTTCAAAATTGGCTCCAAATTTTTAGGTTTACAGTTAAATTGATACAGTTATACAATGTTATACTCCATATAACCCCTATAAGACATAAAATTAAATGAGGTTTTAAACTTTAAAAAGATCACCATTTCATTATTAAAATACAATTTCATACAGAAAAATTCATTTTTAACACAATTGACATTAAGATGTTTATACATGT
>NW_008340940.1:981067-1015218 GCF_000622305.1 Nannospalax galili
AGTCGGTTACTTTCTGAGCTCCTTGGCATCTGAGCATGGATATAAAGTCATCAGGTAGATTTCAATGGTAATGTTTTTCACAACTACTAATTATTAAGGAGCAAATTTTTATGCTTTAAAGAATTAATTTTTTTTCTTTTTTATTTATTTATATAACCACTTCCAAGGTAGCACCCTCCTATAGTCTCCCTCCCTCTACTAGAGCCCTTATACTCTGATGTCTGCTGTGTTGTCAAAAGAAGAAGTAAAGATGCCTATGAAACATCTTAAGAGATGTTCAATGTCACTAATAATCAGGGAAATGCAAATTAAAACCACTTTAAGATTTCACTTTACCCCAGTCAGAGTTGCTAAGATCAAGAAAACAAGTGATACCAAATGTTGGAGAAGATGTGGGGAAAGGGGAACACTCTTCCACTGCTGGTGGGGCTGCAAACTGGTTCAACCCCTATGGAAAGCAGTGTGGAGAACACTTAAAAACTATAAATGAACCTACCAATTGACCCAGTTATATCACTCCTTGGCATATACCCAAAGAACTCATCCTATTGCAGAGACACTTGTACATCCATGTTTGTTGCTGCCCTTTTCACAATAAGTAAGAGATGGAAGAAACCTACATGTCCCTCAATTGATGAGTGGATAATGAAAACGTGGTTCATTTATATGATGGAGTTTTATTCAGCAGTAAAGAAAGATGAAATCATGAAATTTGTAGATAAATGGATGGAGCTAGAAACTGTTATACTAAGTGAAAAAATTCAAACATTTTTAAAGTTCAAAGTCTTACTGTAATTGACACATGTGCACTTACACACATGCAAGCAATAAAGTATGGTCAACATATTTTAGTAGGTCCAAAGACCTCCTCACTATGGAAACCAAATGTCATTTAAAGAAATAATGAACTTGTAATACCTTCCACTTTGTCATCAATCAGATCCAAAGGACTTTTTACCAGACCCAGTCCTTAGAATTCTCAGTTCAATTCTTTCCAAGTGACTTGGTTCTGGAAGGAGGATAAGCTCTAACCAAACTTGGAAGGGTCATTCCAAATATTTCTGACAACTGAGAGAACCATACAGACTGTAGAAAAGGGGTTGAGTCATATACTCAGGCTACAGGATTGAATATTTTTTTAAGTGAATGTAAAGAGAAAGGAACAAGAGCCATGAAAAGTGTGTGGAGTGTCTAGAGAATCTGAAAGGTGAACTCTAAGACAAAATATCAGAGAACTCAGTGGGAATTAGAGTCTGGCATTACAGCTTTAAATTGATATGATTAGGGTGGGCTCTTATATTAGGGACTGAAATTTGGAAGAGTGGTTAAGGATTTCAGACGTACCTTAGAAGTAGACATAAGACATGGAGAATTGAATGTTTGGACAATGCACTAGATAGCTTTCTGTTGCTATGATAAACACCATGACCAAAAGGCAACTTGGGGAAGAAAAGGTTTATTTCACCTTATACTTCCAGGTCGCAGTCCATCTTGTAGGGAAGTCAAGGTAGGAACTCAAGGCAGGAACCTGGAGGTAGAAAGCAAAGCAGAGACCATAGAAGAACATTACTTTCTGGCTTGGGTCTCTTGGCTTGTTAGCTTTCTTATACAGGGCACTAGGAATGGCCCCACGCACAGTGGGACCCTTATGTATGAAATTAGCAAGTGATAAAATGCCTCACAGACAGGACCAAGGCCAATGCAAGAGAAGCAATTGCTCAACTGAGGTTCCCTCTTCTCAAGTGTCTCTAGTTTGTGTCGAAGTTGAGAAAAACTAACCAATACCGGTGGAATATGTTAAATTTACAATGTAAACACTCAATAAGGGTGATTATTATCTTTATACACCAGGACATACCCAGGCTCAAGTAGCACCCATGCCTCAAGATGGGACACAGACCTCACCAGAGTGAATTGCATGCCAGTCCTGTTTCAGGATAAGGACACAGGGAAATGAGACTTGCAAAAGTCTCTGGCTCCTGAGGCTGGCCCATCTGAACTACTTTCTCAGT
Organism: Nannospalax galili; assembly: GCF_000622305.1. Taxonomy (NCBI): domain Eukaryota; kingdom Metazoa; phylum Chordata; class Mammalia; order Rodentia; family Spalacidae; genus Nannospalax; species Nannospalax galili. Next base: position 983,080 of record NW_008340940.1, read on the forward strand.
AGAGAAGGTAAATTACTCCTCATATTTAATACAAGGGATTAGATACTTGCACCCAATGGGGCATCTTGGAGCCTGTATCCACATCATGCATGCTTCAAACAACAAAAGGACAAATAGCAATCACCCTGCATTCAATGTTTCCTGAGACCACATATAATGGCACTGTGGACAGGGGAAAATTATTCAAGTCAATCCTCCAATTGGTGTGGAATCAGTGCACTAGCTCAATTGGCCATAACTCAGTCTTCAACTCTCATCCTCATATGTAAAATTAATCACTGGGCCAAGAAGTTCATAATTGAGACCTTTAATTTCCATGTCTACATCAACTCTATAGGAGTTTTCAGAGGTGTTCCAAATAAATTTAAGGCTAGGGACCAAATGGCAACAGGATTTAAATCAGATTTCTTCTGTTGATCAAAAGATTCAATTAATTATATCTAGCAACAGATGCAAAACATAGGTGAACCCACTCACTGCAGAGAGAAAGATAAGGCCTAAATGATGTGCAAACATTTGCCTAATTATTCATAAAAGGGAGGAGGGCCATGTATTCCAGTTTATAAATGGTTCTCTGCATACCAGCAGTTCACATGCCACTCTAGGCTGATGTCCAGCATTGCAAGGTCCTAAAATAAACTGCTTTGCTTTCAGTACAGTCTACAATACTCTTACTGTGAAGTGAGAATTATTAATTCTCACATTTAGAAACATCATTCATCTGAATTTTTAAAATATTGTCCTGTTTTGTTCTTAATGTATTAGTGTTTTCATCAACTACAGAGTCTTTGATAGAGTAAACTATTTAGCCACAATTCTTCTAATATGTAAATAAATAGATTGCATTTCACATGCATATCTGTGAAATGCCTTGGATTTAAAGTGCTCTAGGTCACATGATTGAGATGACAGGCTTTTCAGGTTTCCTTGGGTTTTGCAGTTTTGCTATTTCATTTGAAATAGACCTGAAACATGATATGAAATTATTTGTTGACGCTACTAACATTCCCAAGAATTGGGAAACATTTCCTTTTTGAAATTAATACTTCTTTACAGAAAAATATTGTAATAAGAGGAAGTACTTATTGGTGTAGGAGGTGTGGCTATGTTGTATTTAAACAGAAAATAACCTTAGCTTATGATGCCCAACACTGTATTAACATTTGTCCACTTTGATATTGCCTGGAAGACCTTCAAGTTATACCGGGGGGATGTCCAGAAACAAATGACTATATACTAGCTATAACACGCATGAAGTTTATCAGCTTACCTAATACCATCTAGGAAAAATATATTTTAATCTTGATGGTAGAGGAAATATTTAATGATACTTCCCTTTCTTAAACTTGTCACTAGTAATTCTTCTAAAATTCAATTTGAAATTATCTTACATTTTTGTGTTGTGGTGAGGCAGTAATTTTTTTCCTAAACTAGCATTCAATTCACATACATGAAGGGTAAAGAAAATACACCTTCAACTTATAAGATATATGAATACACTTTAAACTTTGAGCTTTGAATTGTTTTCAACATGAAAAGTATTCAATATATACTTACACCAATCTAAATCAGATAAAGGAAATGCATAAAAATTTTAAGACTGACAATACACAATTGCATTGTATTAGAGTATTTTAAATATACTGAATTTTAAATAAAATAGGTCTGTCTCTAATATATGACATACCATTGAAAATATTATGTTTTATTATTTGAGGACATTCTTAATTAAAAACATTGATACAAGCATCCTCTTGAAAACACTCTCCTACTGTCTTTAGTGATGAGTAAGAGTGATAGCAATTGTTTTGATTATTGAATGTCCAGTTACTGAATTCCTAAGTCATTTTTATTCAATTATTTTAAATAATAATCCACAGCTCTATTACAGCAATGTGGGCAGGGGAGAAATGGAGGCAGTCCAATTCTTACAGGCGTCAACAGCGCAAGTGGTGCCCTCAGTGCGTCCACGACTACGGACGCGTACAACTCTGCCAATTGGGATGGACCAAACACTTCTTTGTCCTCCTCCTCTGCAACTCAGGTATTTAACTTGTTTTTATAGGCTTTTCTGAGTTTTAAAATGTATTGTTGAGCGGTTCATATGTGCATGTAATCAAATCTATCACCATTTCCTGCCCTCAAATGCCTCCACTATCTCCCCCACCCCCGCCACTTTTCCCTTCCAGCTTCACGTTTTCTTTGTAAACCCACGGAGTCCACTTGCTGCTGCCAGTATGTGTGTGGGTGTAGGGCCATCCACTGGAGAATGGGTATTAGCGGTCCCATTCCTTTAAAAAAAACTGATACATTTTTGCCTCAGCAATCAACAGCTGACAATAGTCTTCAGCTTCGGGTGAGACTGTGAAACCGCTTCCCCATCCACGCTGGGATTGGGGCTATGAGTGTTGGTACCAAGAAACCAAACATTTAGAGATGGGGGCTCTTCTCGATTCTGCAGTAGACACAGCTGCCAGTAGCAGTGCTAGTGCTTGCACCTCTTAGTAAATTTCAGAGTGCAGTGAGCAGTTTACAATATAAGCGCAATCATTAAAATTTCATAGAACTTGATTTTTTTAATATTCTAACTCTAATGTGTTTTTCTCCTTTCTGCATTAATTTTGCTCAATAGGAAATATGATTAAGGGTAAAAAAATCTTATTCTGAAAGATATTTAGATATTTAAGTTTCTTCAACTAGAATTGTGATTTTTAAAATTCTTTTAATAAATGCTGTTGACATGTTTTATAAAGAAAGAAACAAAAGCTGTGTCTTCCTCTTCTCCAAGTAAAAAGAAAACTGATTCTATATGATGTACATAAACTCTGTATCTCTGTATTACTATTTTCTTACATCTCCTGACGTTTTCTGTATACCTCAACTGTACCACAGGAAATTGAGCTGGTGAAGGTCATGCACCTGAAGATTTTTGCCATCTCATTAAGATATATAGTTTTCAAAATATGAAGCAGTAGTTACTTTTGATGAAAGAACTGTGCTTGGTAGCTAGTTCCAGGTAGATTATTTGTTCAGAGAAACACAAAATTAGATACTTGGTGTGGTGGTGGTGGGTGCATGAAGAATCTCTGAAGTTATGATGATTCAAGCTGTCAAATAAACCTCAGGGATTAAGTCTATAGGAGCTGAGCAAATTGTGCAGGGATCATAACCTAACTACAGCATACTTATAGGAACAATTCTTTTGAAAAGTGTATTTCATCGTTATAATTACTGTCATGCTGCCCTTTTACAATTTATTAAAATTGTATAAATGAAATTAAATTCTGCCAGGCATGGAGGTTCATGCCTGTAATGCTAGCACTCAAGAGAATCAGGAGCTCAAGGCTACCCTCAGACAAATATTGAATATGAGGCCTGCCTGAGTTTCATGAGACCTTGCCTCAAAAAAAAAAAAAAAAAAAAAAGGGAAGACTAGAAATCAAGTTTTGTGTCAATATAAGTATTTTACCGTAGGCATTGGTTGGCATTATCTGTGCGGTTTTATCTGATTCCACTTGTTCTTTCCTCATTTAGATACTTGGGTTTCCATTTACTTATAGTGACTGACCTTTCTAGTAAAGACTAACTGTAATTTCAGTACTCCCTTCTACTTTGTCCCTGCCACAGAGGAAACTTTTAAATTCCTCTTTGTTTGGCCTTTGATCAAACAATTACACTCTGGATTCCAAATGTGGTGTTTGCTAGGGGTGAATGGATGTTTTTATCACATTGAAACAGCTTGTGGTTGCTGCTATAGAACGTGGTTATCCCTTTCTCTTTTAAATGAAATTTAAAGTGTGATTACTGTGTTTCATACCTGGAATTTAAAAAAAAAAAAAAAAATTTAAAGTCTCTGTAGGGTTTGGCTTTCCGGTCTTCAAAATCCTTAGATTCTGTTAAGATGTAGGGTATCTGTCAACGCAAATCAGATAGCATATTTGGTGCCTATTGTTAAGCACAGTTGGACTCTTTTGAGTGACTTGGTTGTCTTGTTCTGATAAATAGCACTATTAAGTGTCTTTGAGATGGGAACATAAAGTATATGAAGATCTATTCATTTAAATCAGAACAAGATCAGAGATCAACTAAGCTAGTGCTGATTCCTTTATTTGCTTCACGGCCATCCTGGGATGCTCTGAAAGGATAACCCTACACATCTATTGCTATGTTAAGTGAATATTACAGATTCTATATTTGTATCACACACGAGCCTGATCTTAGAGATGCGTAGGTATGTATATTTATGAATGGGTATAAATAAAAATGTTTTGGAACATACCTACTTATATTACACAAATATGGAATTTGCAAATTTTTAAGTGGTATAAGAAATATAATCTTTATTATTTTTAAGGAAAACTGCTTAAAATACACTGGAGAAGTGAACCTTACTAAAATGTTAATTATAGCTATATCTAACTGGGTAGATTGTAACCTTATTAATGTTCATGTTTGAATACAGTTTCCAAAAGTGTTAGTGACAAAGTACTGTAACCATGATGTTCTTAAAATTAAATAAACCATAGATTTTCAAAAACTTGTGACTCTTTAAGTTTGAAAGGAATGCAGACATTGACTAACATTATAGAAAAAATACATTCATTACTTCCTAAAAATTGACTGAAAAGCTAGAAATATATTCACCTCAAGATGACTGGAGTGTTATCCCTGGGAAACCAGAGGACCCGAGACAAACAATTTAAGCACCAGTGAGTGACATTCTCAGGTTTTATGCAAAAGAAGATAAATAGAATAAATGAAATAAAGGATTCAAGCATTTTAATAATGCATCAATATTAATGGTATATCAGGAAGCTGCACATACTTAATAGAAGAAACAGCAAGCATTAACTAGTATCCTTCAAAAGTATCCAACAAATGTTTTCTATATTATTTTGGCTGAGATTAAATGATCTGATGGCAATAGTTAGAATCTTTGAATAATGGGACATTAAAGAAAATGAAGAAATCTAGGAAAAGAAACGTACAAAACTTCCAATAATTGATCAGATATAATAAAATTATTCTGGTTTTATATCTTTTTTAAACAGAGGATTTAATTAATTTAATTAAGGATTTGATGCTTGTATTGTCTGCATGTGTATAAGTGCACCCATGTCGTGCAGTGCCTTTGGAGGACAGAAGAGGCCATTGGATCTCCTGGAGTTACAGACAGTTATTAGCTACCATTTGCATCCTGGGATTCAAACCAGGGTCTTCTGTAAGAACAACCGTGTTCTTCACTCTGAGCCATCTCTCCAGCCCCTATTCCTACATGTTAAAATACTAGAAATTATAAAAACAGTAATGGCTTAGTAACATGAAATTTCTTAAAAAATAGGATGGAATTCTAATAAACACATCAAATTTGTTAGCATTTAAATCATTGAAACAATTCTTGGATGCTTATTTTTATTCTCATTTTAAAGGAGGAGAAACTGAATCACAGAGTGTTAAAGAGACGATTCAGTACATGGTGAAGCCAAAGCTGGAGAGAGCTCTGTGGCAGATCATCAGTCTCTGTGGATTGTGGACCAGTTTTCAGGATAACCCCACACAAAGCAATAGATTTTATGGGTACACTTTTAGCAAGACAAAGGGAAAGTCCTCCACTGTTTCTAGGGAGAATTGTATCCAAATAAGAAATCTCTGGGGGGAGATAGGGGACTCTGCTTCCCAAGGGTAAATCTTTACCTTCTACTACCTATAGCACTAAAGTCACTTTTAGAATTTATTTTTAAATAATAAAATGCACTAATTATTATTTACAAAACAATACAACATAGACAAATAGTTAAATGATGAAAATTAAAGTTTAAAATTCAAATTTCTCAATAAGGTAACAGACCCTGGTAGAGAATCACATATAGGCACTGCCTAGTTAAGCACTTATTTTTGTGTTGAAAAATGTGTTATATATTAAGAAATCGTTCAAAGGATTTAAATGAATTATACTATGTATGTACTCATTCATACAGCTTTTTATTCTTTTTTCCTTTCTAAATGTATGACCACACTTGCATATGTATACAGTATAGACTAGGATCCACATATGAGGGATAACTTGTTTTTTTTCTTTCTGAGACTGAGTTACCTTGCTTAATATTACACATTCTAATTTCATGCATTTTCCTGAAAAATGTTGTGATTTCATTTTTCTTTAGAGCCAAATAATATTCCATTTTATATACCAACCAGATATTTATTATCTGCTTATCTATTGGTGGACAGCTAGGTTGGTCCCATTTCTTTGTTAAAATGAATACAGCAATGATAAATATGGGGGTCCAAATATCTCTATAGTTAGGAACAAAGTTCCCTGGGTATATGTTGCTTTTTAAATATATTTTTAATGAATTTTTGTGGATTTCATACAATATATTTTAATAATTCTTAGTTCCCATTCCCTTTCTGCAGACCCCCATAGGCCCCCCACAGAACATCATGCATTTTGTTGTATATTTTACTTTTAACAGACAAAGCCTACATCAGTTGCTTGATTTGAGTGGTAAAATAAAAGCCTCCACGCCAATACAGGGAGATGTGAGTCCTGTGACATACTGGAGCTCCATTGCAGAGATTTAGGAGGATACTACTAATCTTATATACATCAGTGTCTGACACAGCCCCTGCCACAGGAACACTGTAGAGCAGGTAATCCACACTCTCTGTCTAATGCAGTGTAAGGTAAATATACAAGATATTTTTTTCCTGTTCTGCCTTGAAATACAGACTACTATGCTCTAAGGACTCTCAAATCACTGTGACACTTTGCTACTGTAGAGTGCAATTTTAGCTTACAAATATTTGTTCAGCTTCTATTTTATTTAGTTTCTGTTATATTAAATGGTGCATTACATAGACCAGAGTCACAGAGTGTGGCATGAGGTGTAAGCTGATGATAGACTGACTTTTGTGGTATTGATGCATAAAAGTAGCCTTGCTGAAAGACGCCTTATTTTGAAAGAATTATTTTCTCACAGAACCAAATCATTTTGTAGTGTTAGAATACATTCCTCTATGGGTAAAAATTGCTCTGTATACAGGCACTATCAGAATAATTTTATATTCCTGACAATATTTTGTTTCATGTTTTAAAAATTTAATATGTAGATAACACAAAAAGTAAACAATAGAACTAAAGATTTGTTTACACTTTAACTTTGTGAAATTAAAACTAAGAACATTGCTGAAAGAAGCAAGCAATTTTGGTCAAAAAGTTGGATGAGTTTGCAGCACAACAAACATCTATTCCTATAGAATGATGACAAAATTCATAAACAGTGACTAGAGAGGTGGCTTAGCAGTGAAGAATGCATATTGCTCTTGCAGGAGACCAGAGTTTGGTTGCCAACACCTGCTCAGCTCACAACCATCTGTAACTACATCTAATGTCCACTTCTGGTCTCCTGGATACTGCCTTCACAGGCACATGAGCATACACATAATTTAACTTTTTTTTTATTTGAAAGTGGTTGAGAATTGTACCCCTTGTTACTGTATTTGCATCATTCAAACCCTTCCCTTTCCCCTTCCCAACATGTCCCCTCAAGCTTTTTTCCTCAAACTCTGCCTTAATTAGTCCTGTTTGCATATGTGTATCTGTGTATGTATATATGTATATGTATATGTATATGTATAGATGTATAAAATACTGAGACCATTTAGTGTGGCTCTTACATACATGTGTTTAAAACTGACCACTTGGATTGGATATATAAATCAGGGAGTACCTCCCTGTGGAAAATTGATTTTTCCCCTATTAGCAGACATTGATTGCTTGTGGCTCCTCATCTACTGGTGGGACCTTGAATAATTTCCCCATTCAGGCTGACATATCAGCTGACATTATTATGCAGGACTTCTTTAGGCAATCATACTGTTGATATTTCATGGGTTCAACTTCCCTCCGTATCTGGAAAACACTATCTAGCAGATGGTGACTTGGTCATTACAATATGTTGCCCTTCTGTGGTTTTTCCCTGAGCCTTGGGTGTAGAGTTTGCATTGTAGATGTATCAGTTAGAGCTGGGCACCCCAAGGTCACTTATTCTGTGCATTCTGTCCAGTTGTAGATATCTGTAAAAGTCTCTATCTGTTGCAAAATGAAGCTTTTATGATCACTGGAGAGAGCAACACTTATCTGTGGATATAAGGATAAGTATTTAGAATACCTTTAGAAATTGTATTGATTTAGGAAAATGACAGTAATGGGTTTTCCTGTAAGTTCGATGACATCTGCAGTCAAGGGTGTTTGACTATGTATGCAGTACCAGACATGAAATCTCTCCTATTGACCAGGTCTTCAGTTCAATTAGAAAGCTGTTGCTTATCTCCAAGATAGAAGTGCTACTATTGTACCCTTTTGGATATCTTGCTGAGCTGGTCACTATTGTGGTTTGTAGGTTTTATAGCTGGATAGGATTATTGATAGCTTTTCTCCCTTGGCAGCTTGCACAGCACCTTCCAATACTATGAGAGCTAGTCCTTGGGATGGAGGCTTCATGGTCATTTCCAAATTGATTACTCCAAGTCCTATGTCTGAGGCACATGGTGTCTTCAGCAATAGGGTCATATCTTTATGTTCTAGAAGGCAAACAATGGCAATGAAATAGCCTATATTGTTTGTGGTGTCTCTTGGACCCCGTGGCCAGCAAACCAAAATCAAAGGGAGGCCTTACGTGCCTGGAACTGCAGGTGTTGTTAGATGGCCTTTTTTGGATCATTATATATTATATGTAATATATTAAACATAAACATTTAAATTATGACTCATTAAAAATTCAGATATATGGAAAGTATTAAAGACAACCACTAAAAAAGTTTGTTTCTATTGTTTGGTATTAAAAGGGGAGACTACTGAGTTGTGAGAAAATGTTTTATCTCTCACTGATGGTGCTCATAGATTGTCTGAAGTTTATAACTGAAGGAGCAAACAATAGCTAACATTTTTAACCTATAATGTGAGGAGTACAAAAAAGTCAAAGAGGAACAAAAATATTGCCATTTAAGTTGCATTATATATTTAGGATATGGTATTGAAGTTTCATCTAGTTAGGTCTTTATAATCTCAACACGTATCAAGTTTTTAAAAATCTAGTCATTTTGCACTAAAATGTCATTCTGAGAATATGAATTAACATACATTAAATTTTCCTCAGTTAAAAGCCTTTGGCACAGAACATGAAGATAAGACCGTATTTGCTAAACATACTACACACTTTGGTCATAGGACAAGGACTAATCAAGTATTGACCAGGGAGCTTCCTCCTTGTTGGCTAGTTTTCATAATACCAACATGTACTACATGAAGTTTTAGGGAAAAAATCATCAACAATCTTCCTTAACTGTGAACTCTATAACCTATAATAATGACCAGCACGACAGGACATACTCATGAGTTCAACAGTGGCATGTATGCTATGGGGGTAACTAGTCACTTTTTAATTGGCTTTAAGATCCACTCCACAGATGAGAATGCATGCTAGTTACTGTAAATCTGGCCAAGAACCCATGGTTAGGGAGTTCACAGGCCCTAGGGGTGAAGTGAATGTATTATTTCACTAACATAGTATCAGGATGCCCTCTAAATTCATAGGTAAGTTTAGTTCTTAGACCTCATCTGAGAAGTTTCTTTGTGCTGTGGATAATGATAAATACAGAAACTCACAAGTTATCAAAATGCAGAGAGTAAGTGTCTGTGGACTACTCAGCCATACATGGGATCTCTATATTGCCCATCTCCCCACAACGCTCAGGGATCATAGCTGAAGAAGAGGCAGAAAGAATGTAAGCGTCAGGATCAGAGAGCAAAACAGTGTCTTCTGGAAATGACAGGACTGCTACACTCATGAATTTATAGTACTGTGGATGCCTGCAAAGTACCTGTATAAAATCAAGTCAATCAACATTCTAGCATGGAGTTGGGAGATACTCACTGGTCTCTACCCCTAAGCAGTTATTGACAGCTGACAGCTTCTGGGAGAGGGAGAGTCCATTTTCTTTGAGGGTGTGACCCTGATAAATTGACCACATTTCAATGGATGGCCCCAATCCCATGGGTTTATGGGTAGCACAGACTGGACTCAGAGGGTTATGAAAAAAAATTAAAAGAATGTTAGGAGAAGGTAGAGAGGTGTGGGGTGGATTAGGCAGGAGTTAAGGAGTATGGGGTGAAAATGATCTAAATACGTTGTTTGCGTTTAGTTCTAGTTTGGTTTCAGCTGCTGTGAGATAATGTTGACCAAAAGCAACTTGGGGGAGAAAAAGTTTATTTCATCTTACACTGTAGAGTCCATCATGTAGAAAAGCCAAAGCAGGAACTCAGGGCAGGAACTTGAAGCAGAAACCATTGAGGAATGCTGCTACTGGCTTGCTTGCTTTGGTTTGTTCAGCTGCTTTTCTTATATAGCCCAAGGCCCACATGCCTAGGGGTGGAACCACCCACTAGGCTCTTCTCCATTAATTACCAGTCAAGAAAATACCTGCCTCACAACTTTGCCCACAGGTCAGTCTAATGGAGGAAATTCCTCTCATAATATTAATAAAAACAATACATTCTTTAAAATGTTCTTGTAGCTACTGTGTTATAAAGTAAAATTTTGCATCAAGTTTGTGTCAAGTGTTTCATGTATTTATTCTATTCTTGAGAAATTTTCTGTCATCACCAAATAAACATATTTAGGAAAGAAGGTCATATTTTTATGCATTTACTTTTGCATTTGAAAGACATTAGATAGTTCCTCAAATACAATGTAAATCTGTTGACTTTTACTTTGAATAAAGATTTATTTTGCATCCATGCAATGTGGAACACTGGAGGAGAAAATATAATATTAATCCAAAATTAGTGACACCAGCATAAAGACACAGAGGTTGACTGCAACAACAAACAGAAGCTGTCCTCATTTATGCAAAAGTACATTTAAGTGTCTTGATTATGAAAAGAAAACAAGCATACAAAATTAAGCTGCTGTGCTTTTGAATAAAAGAAATTTTCTCTTTCATATCTGTAATAATGCTTATTCTAGAGAGCAGATTATTTTCTTTTGATTTTCTCTCATTTAATTTTGTTATTATTGTCCTTTGACATCAGTACAGTGAAATACAAAATAACTCTCATTTATGAAGCTCCCATAGTCAAGATGAAATTTAGATGGTTTGCTTTTCATTAGAAATTTCCATTAAATTGTCTTTTTAGGCAGTGAATTAATATGCTTTCTAAATGTGATAATGTCAAGTTAGGATAAGAATTTGTTATTTTTAATATATTTAACAGTGATTTTTAAAAGGCACTGTATATTTTCCAAATACCTCACTTTTATGAGTTTCCATTAAAATAGTTATGATGGTCCCACATAAAATACAAGCTTATAATGTTTGAAAGATAGCATAGAAGACAGCACTTAATGATTTAGAAGCATGCTCATTTACCGAAACTGTCACGTGGCTTTCTCTCACAAAGCCCCTCACCACTGACCGTCTGCAAGAGACTGGTAGCATGGATCAGAACCTAGTCGTCACACAATGCCGTTCCCCTGCCCCCAGACTCTTCATTATTCATTTGGCAAAGGAACACTATCATCTTTGCGTGTTTTTGTCTTATTGCTTCTGCACAAATGGTCATATAAAAGTCGATAATTACACATTATCTCAGATCTTTGAGAAAAATTAATGAATATTTTTAGTCATTCTTCCAGAATTATAGGCATGTTAGGGCCGAAACAGATTTCTGTTTAGCTAATAATAAATTTTAATAAGGATCTCCTATTCAATATAAAACTGTAACGTTCCATAAGGAAAAAAAAGTGTCAACAAAAGTTAGACAGCTGTAATAATATTTCCTCATCTTTGATAAATCCATGTTTATGTCTAATATTCTTTTACCTGTAACTCCTTTCCCCGCCCTGTTTTCTACCAGTGCACTAGTCTTGACAGTGCCTTTGGCCCTGTTCTTCATAGTTCTATGTGGAACCACTTGTTTATCCTATACATACCAGAAAACTACAAATACTGCACAAATCCACAGTTTTTCTCTAGTGCTCACATACATCATGTGATCAACCATTGCTGCAATGAGAGCCTAGTCTCTGCCTTCAGTCATGCCTGTCATTCCATTAACTTCATCGTCTCATGATCACCATGTGCTTTATTGACTCATCAGGTTAATAATGTCTCTTTTTTATCCTTTTAAATATTTAATTTATTATTTTGAATAATATGTTTGTATGTTATTGCCTACATGTATGTAAGTGCGCCCATGTTATACAATGCCAGCATAGGATAGAAGAGGGTGTCAGATCCCCTGGAACTGGAATTGTGAATGGTTTTTAAGCTGCCATGTGGGTACTGGGAATCAAACTCAGGTTTTCTGCAAGAATAGCCAGTGCTCTTTAACTGCCGAGCCATCTCTCCAGCCCCTAAATTTTCTTATTCAATGTCTGTAACTCTGCTCCCGATAAACAGTATGGCTCTTCTGAATTTTATTTAAAAAATTAAAACCATCTCTGTGTTATGTTTTTAGGGTCTTTTCCACTCACTTTTCAAATATATGTTGGTATTTCTTCACCCATCTGCACGTACACTCCTTGAGAATCTGAAGATGAGGTTTGCTTACATCCTTAACCTTTCTTCTTCTTTTCCAAGTTCTTATTTTACTAAGAATTCCCTTCCAAATCAGTTACATCTTTGTTTGCTTCTTTCTCAATTCTTAGACCATCAAGTTTTGTTGATATGAAAAATATGTAAGGAGTATGTGTTCAGATTGGAGTATTTATGACCTTTAATTCCATACCCCCTTACCACATCTTCCTTCAACTAATGGTTACATATATGTACCTTTGCTTCACCTTTCTAATAAATCTTGCTCCCAACACTTTGTTAATGCTTAGTTGAGTCACTGGCAAATCAATGGTTCTCTTTAAAGTGCAGATTTTTCTCATGAACTGGCATTTTGTAAAGCTTTCCTGACTTAATTTTTTCTATTCCTTGACTTTCTTTCACATGCTAGGGAAACACTATTCTCTCCTAATTTTCAGTTCTTTTTAACTACTTGTATCCCTTATTTGATTTCTTCATTAATTTTTATTGTTTTCTTTTCTTTAAAAATTAGATAATCTCTTTGATTAATTCTAGTATGATTTTAAGTAATATAAAGGAAAATATACATTTGCTAAATGTTTTCTATGACTAAAAATATTTCATATTTTATATGTAAACCTTGTCAAATTGTAATGAAATCTGCCATGTTTGAGGGCTAAAACACCCCCTGGAGAATGAAGACTACTGTGTGTTCTAAATTGCCCATCCCATTATTTCTAGGTACACCCTGTAAATAAGAATGACCTTAGTTAGGTGTGGTGGTGCATGCCTGTAGTCCCAGCACTTGGGAGGCAGAGGCAGGTGGATCTCTGTGAGTTTAAGGCCAGCCTGGTCTACATAGTGAGTTCCAGGCCAGCTGGGGCTACAGGGAGACCCTGTTTCAAAAAGACCAAAAAAAAAAAAATTACCATTCCCATGATTAACTAAATGGTGAAAAAGATACCAAGTCAGAACACACTGATGAGCACTTTGCAAGTTTGATGTTTTCTTCAGTTGGTCACAGGAATTCAGAGGCATACTCCTGTTGTCCCTGTAGAAGGCACTAGCCATGTTGTAAAATGCCAATGGAACCACTGTGAGGAAGTAGGTAAGAGTTGTGTGAGCTTAGTATACTACCCTTGGCCAAAAGATCAAAAAGTGAGGAGTTCCTCAGACACATCTCCCTATGAAACTGAATTCTGTAACCCACCAAGTGAAGTTGGAAGTGGACCTCGAATCTCTTGTGAAAATATAGATTGATCAGCACCTTGGTGGCAGCCTGTTGGACCTTGAAGACAGAGCCTGCCAAAGCTTTGTCCAGTGTTCTGAAAAAACACACGCTGTTCACAGTTCTATGCTTATGGTAATTTGCTACACAGCAAGAAAAATTTACTACATGAATGAGCCTGCTCTGCTGTCCCATCGTGTAAATGCAGCTCATGCTTTTTTCTTCAGCATCATGGAAGTGTTCCTCATAAGAGCTATTTAATATGGCATCCTCTAACCCTTCATCGCAACTGAGAATTTGAAATATAATTATTAAGAGTGAGAGACTGCATTGTCAATTTTATTTCATTTTAATTCATTTCAAATTCAATAGTCACTTATTGCTAGTGGTTCCTATACTGGACAAAGCATTTAAAATGAAAAACTTCTGTGTTTACCCTATCTTTCCTCACATGGTGAAAATAAACATTATTTCTTCTTCATTGCTAAGGCTGAAGAAGGGGTTTTGTTATCAGAAATTTAATGTGGGAAGACATACATACTTGATGAGAGAACTAAGGAAAGGGCACAGTTCATGCTCCACTTCATACACAGCAGTGTAACATACTTGCCCCTCTGTCAAGTGAGAATAGAGACCAAGCAAACATATATCGAACAGAATAGGCAGGAGTACCATGTCACATTCCATACATTCTGGTCCACTGAGGACTTTGCTCTGGGCCTAATATACATAACTATATTGCTGTGGGATCCATTGAAATTTCCCACATCCACCTTGGTACACCATCTGGTTTGGTTATTACCATAATAGATCTTGTTAGGCCACCATATTGTGGAGATTTCACTGATGTAGTCGGTTCCCTATTATGTCTAGAATGCCTTAGGCAGCAGCAAGTGTCTTGTCCCTCTGGCTCTTACATTCTTTCTGCCTCCTCTTTATGATGTTCCCTGAGCCTTAGGTGCTGAAGTTGCATTGTACATGTGTCACTTAGGGTTGGGCATATTAGAGACACATTATCTTCATTTGATCAGTTGTGGAGCTTTGTAGTAGTTTCTACTGCAAACAGAAGCTTCTTTGTCGAGTGGTGAGAGACACATTTGTCTGTATTTTTTAGAATATAGTAAGAAATTACTTTGGTCTAGGTATAAAAAGTAGGTTTTTCTCTAGGGTCTTGCCATCTCCAGCCCTGTGTTCATGGCTGTTTATAGTACATTGCATGAATTCCCACCCATTGAGCTGGCCTTATGTCCAATTAGACAGTTCTTGATAGAAATAGTAGTGCCACTACTTCACCAGTAGAGATTATTTGCTGACCTGGTCATTGTTATGACCTGTAGGCTTTATAGCTGTTTAGTTTCATTGACTGGTTTTCTCCTTTAGCAGTTTACATAGTAACTTCTGATGCTAGAAGAGATGGACTTTGGGGAGGAGGTTTCCAGGTTAGGTCCAGCTCGAGAGCTCCAAGTCCTATATCTAAAATATGACTTATCATCAGCAGTAGAGTCGTAACTTGAAGTTCAAGGAGGCAATCAAAGGCCCAACAGCAAGATTTGACAGCAAAACCACACCAAGTTCAGGATGCTATAAGATGCATCACCATGACAAAAACAGTATGACTTTTTTCTAGACTTAATGATATACATTATGAAGTGTTCTGTGATTTTAGGTATTTTATTTTATGTAGGAGGCAAAGAGCACAGAGTAAGACCAAAGTTGTGACCAATGACAGAAAGGGTCATACTTTCGTTAGCCTGGAGGGGGCGATGTTTAGTTGTTTTCTAAATGGATAGCGTTATATTTATCATTGCTCAGACCTGAGTAGGGAAGGGACTGAATTCTGCCTCACTCCATCACTGTCATAAAATACCCTTCTCTGGTATTGGTATTCTGTGGGATGAAGTTTTCAGTAGAACACTCTGGCTTAGCTCTTAGTGCAAGGTTGGCTTTCAGCTGACAGCTGAGGGGCTACTTATTTTTCTTTCTCAAAAGCAATAATTGGATAAAAATAAAACCACTTAGATTTGTACATCACTGATTTCCAGATGGGTCAATAATATAGAAATGTGCTGATGGCGGATATTTTTTCTGCTGCCCAGGAACTTCTGACTCATGCACCCAGCTGCGTCCTTCAAATCTGCAATGTCCCAATATACTTCAGAATCATCATGGTTAAAATGTTCTCAAGATCTGTGCCTCTACCCTGTTGCTTTTCTTGAGTTCTCTGTGAATATCAATTAATGTTAAGTAAGAATCATACTTTACATCCTTCATGAAAAATATAGCCCAACCTGAACAACAAATCACCTGGTAAATTCAACAAATTTCTATTTCGTTGGACTTTTTAATGTATCTTTCCTCTTTAATCCTATTCCTGAAATGTGTTCATGAAGTGATATTTAAATGCTTCAACATCTTTATTTAAGGAGACAGCATTGTTTCTTAGTCATTTCAGACTGACAAAAAATTTAATATGTGTTCTTCTTCTCTAGAGGATGAGGGTGTGGTGGCTATGAGCAAAGGTAGCATCATGCATGTCCAACATGTGTAGCTTTTTAAATAGTTGTCCAGGCAGGGACTTCAGCTTCAGTGGACCAGAAGTCCCCTGAGAGACTGGTACTCTGGCTCCAGTCATTCCAGAAGTCATTGTGAGACTGAGGTTTTTGACTTTTGAGGTCCCAGTTGTCACTGCAGGATTGAGAGTTTATACTGCTGTCATCCCACAGGTCAGTTCACACTTGTGGGGCTCACCAAAGCCCTGCCAGTTATAAACTTCGGTGGGTCTAGCATTTGGACTCCACCCCCAGGTGGTTTACAGATTCTGAATTGTGGCAACAGTTTTAACTTGTCTGGTCACCTTGGTGTCCAGTATACAGCCCTACTCTTGGTCCTGTTGGTACAGAGCCAAGTCAGGTTCACATCAGTAATTCCATTTGACAATCACCATTAAGTTTCATCAGTTCCCACTGCTGAATTTCATGAAGATATTCCTCTAGAGAGGTTCACAGAAAAAATAAAAATTATCCAGAGTCAAAGAAGAGGAAGTCAAAAGTGAAAGACAAATACATTCCAACAAATGCACAAAACACCAAGAATATAACACAAGTACCAATGAGAACAAATCCCCAATTGACAACTTCCATATAATGGAATTCAATGAAACCAAATGAGCTGAAATGTCTGAAAAAGAACTCAGTTTTATTTTTTTTAAAGATAATGATGATATAGGAGAGTCAAACAGATGAACGAACTAATGAGATCTATCCAAGCATTGATAAGACAGTCTCCAAGGTCAATGAAACCTTTAGTAAACTGAAGGTGAAATTCCAAAACATGGAGGAAAAATTTGGTGAGAAAATTGAAACACTAAAAACGAACCAAGCAGAAATACTTGAAATAAAAGAAATGGCTAATTGGGGCTGGAGAGATGGATCCAGTGTTGAGAGCACTATTGCAGTGGACTCAGTTTCAATTCCCAGCACCCACATGGAGGCTTACAACCATCCTTCACTCTTCACTCTAGTTTCAGGGGAATCCAATGCTCTCTTCTGACCTCTGCAGGCATCACACAACACAGATGCACTTAGACACATGGAGGCAACATACTCTAACACATAAAATAAAAACTAATAAATGATTTTTTATATATTGTTATTGAGCTTTTGTAATTTTACACAACAGTTGTTAATAAAATTTAGAGTGCCCCCTTCCCATGTCAACTCAATTAAACAAGGGCCCAAAGAGGAGGGCAGAAACAGGAGGCAGGCAAGCACTAGACTGAGAACTATTTGAGACTGATTGCTGCAGGGTGAAGGAGAGGATGAATTACATACAATATCTAGATGGGCTGACCAGACAAAGGACATTTGGGTACAAATGCCTGAATGACTAGGACTTAATATGTATGGTGGAATACATAGTAAATATTTTTTAAATAATGAATCAAATTAAGCCATGTCAGAAAGTATGAACAGACAAAACAATGCAGAATTAATGTAAGGGATGAAGGACAAGATGGAGAAAGTACAAAGAGACATATATGAGGAAAATATTAAGTAGAATGGATGATATTTCCAACAATTCTATAATATATTCAGGAGGCCAAACTGGAGAACTTATAATATAGCACTACACATTAAGGTGCCCACACTTGTTTTAATGCCATGGTGTTGTCATATTGAAATCTGTGATAATTTTTCTTAAAAGGACTCAAGTACTCACTTCACACTAGGCCCTACATACTGTGCAGCTGCTCCTGACTTTGAGAATGATTCGCACACACCTCCGACTAGAAGGTTTATAACTTAGGAGTATGTCTGATTAAAAATATAAAGTAGGAAACATAATGACTAATGGTTTTTGTTGATAATTTCATATAATAATATATCCATGCTATCAAAAGTAATCAGTAGATGCAGTATTGGTTTTCTGTCAAAAGCCCAATAAACTTTTTTGAGATACAGAAAAAAAAAAGACTCAGATTTAGCAATACTACATATGATCCTCAAAAGACCCAAAGCCATTTAAAATTTTATTTATTTATTTTTAAAATGTTTTATTTATTATTCTCATTTTGTGTGTATGAATGCATTGCCTGCATGTGCATAAGTGCACCTGTGTTGTGCAATACCTGCAGAGGTCAGAAAAAGGTGTCAGATCCCCTCGAACTGTAGCTACAGATGTTTGTTAACCACCATATGGGTGCTGGGAATCAAACCCGGGTCGTCTGCAAGAGCAGTCAGTGCTCTTAATTCTGAGCCATGTCTCCAGCCTCTTTATTTTTATTTTATAGGTATGAGTGTGTTGCCTGCATGTATGTAAGTGTGCTCATATTATGCAATACCTGCAGAGATCAGAAGAGGCATTGGATCTCCAGCAACTGGAGTTAGGACACTTGTTAGCCACCATGTGCATTCTGGTAACAGAACCCAGGTCCTCTGCAATAGCAGCCAGTGTTCTTAACTGCTAAGCCATCTCTCCAATGCCCAAAGTGCCAAAGCCATCTTGAAAACATCAAAGAAAAAAATTAGAGGCCTCAGACTTTGATTTCAGAATCGACCTTCCCTCTCTCCCTTCCTCCCTCCCTCCCTTCATCCCCCATCTCTCTCTCCTTCTCTCTCTCCTTCCTTCCTTCCTTCCTTCCTTCCTTCCTTCCTTCCTTCCTTCCTTCCTTCCCTCCTTCCCTCCCTCCCTCCCTTCTTTCTTTCTTTCTTTCTTTCTTTCTTTCTTTCTTTCTTTCTTTGTGTGTGTTTGTGATGGGGAAGATTGTGCTCACCAACGTGCAATTGTGGAGGTCAGAAGACAGCTCTGTGGAGTCCATTCTTCCTTCTACCATGTGGGTTCCAGGGGCTGAACTCAGGTCATTGGGATTGTCAGTAAGTACCTCTACCCACTGAGCCATCTCATCAGTCTTTTAAAATTTTTGTTGAGATCTCACACTTTCTAATTTCAAATTATATTATAAAGCAATAGTTATTTAGGAAAAACAATGTGGTAATGGCATAAAGATAAATTTGAAGACTAGCAGAACTAGATAGAAAACAAGTAATAAACCCATGCAAAGTCAGATGTCTTTGCCAACAGAACTGAGGGCAAGGATGGAAACTTCAGTAAATGGATCTAAGAAACTTGACTTTCATTTGCAAATGAATAACTGGTCTCTTGTTTTATGCCAAAATCAACAAAAAACAACTCAAAATGAATTCTTAAAAATAAGCTAGAGCTATAAAATTCCTGGAAATAAGCACAGGTGATAAGTTCCAAGAAGTTAATATTTACCATTTTGTATGATGGAACAGGAAGAGCACAAGCAAAGAAAGCATGGATAGATGAACAGGATTGCATCTTCCTACAAACTCCCACACAGCTAAGAAAACAATTCCTTTAAAACATCCTATGGAATGCCAGAAATCACTTGGAAAACTTGTATCTGGAAAATGCGTCCTTTTTAAAATATGTAACACACTCTTACAACTATGTCCTGGTTTGTTTCTTCATTGCTGTGACAAAATACTCTGACCAACTTGGGGAGGAAAGTGTTTATTTAGCTTCCATCTCCCAGGTCACAGTTCATCAGGGAGCCCAAGGTAGGAACTCAGGGCAGGAATCTGGAAGCAGGAGCTAGAGCACAGACACTGCTTACTGACTTGCTCCCTTGGCCCCTGCTCAGCTTGCTCTCTTATCCAACACAGACCCACCTGCTCAGGGGTGGCACCACCCACAGTGGGCTAGGCCCTCCCACATCACTCAACAATCAAGAAGATGTCCCACAGTCATGGCCACAGGCCAGTCCAATGGAGGCAATTCCCCAATTGAGGCTCCCTCAACCCAGGTGTGTCAAGCTGGCACTAAAGCTATCCAGCACAAACTCAAACTTTGAAACATAAGTAGCAAGATTACAATTTGATTAGACACCTCAAACAATGGTGCAGGGTAAAAGACATGTAAACTACCTGGATTTAACCATTCCACAATGTATATACATCAAACAGCAGAAGTCATACCCCACACATGTAATGAGTTTTAATTTAAAATAATAACATTTAAAAATATTTTTTGTCTTTATTTAAAGAAAGAGTCTCACTACATAGCATAAGCTATATGTGAAATCACAATTATCTTGCCTCTGCCTCCAAAGAAATCTAAATTTTAAACATGGGAAAACAATCCCAAATCAAGATGAAGTAACAGACAAAAAAGAAACAACTTGAATATTCCTGGTGAATATGAGTTCTTGAAAATATGATCAATTGGCAAATCCAGGGAATTTCCAAATTCCCATTAATTATAATGACTCACCAAGATAATATGTTTATCTGTGCTATTTCCATGTTCAAGTTTAATTTCTTTGCAGCAACAAGACTGTGCAATGAAGTGCCTCCAGAATATGACTCTTTTTTAAATTTATTCCAACACCATTTTTCTTTTTGATGTAGGAGTGATATTTTTAACATTGCTGACAAAAGTTTACAGGATTAGTCTATTGAAACAAATGTTTCCTGGAAAGAAGAAGATGGTTGACATTAAACTGTCATGCTCTTAATATAAATTTACTGATAAAAATACAATTGTGCATAATTCATATAAATATTTATCTTATAACTATCATTTCCATGGGAAAAATTCTAGGAAAAATTGTCAACTGACCAACATGAATAAACATGAGTTATGCCAAAATAATAGAGTGTATTTATAACAGAACTGTTCTCAAGACAATTTTAAAAAGACCAGTATATACAAGAAACACTATTCTACATACCATAAAGTTCAAGCAATGAATAATAACAGTAGCAATGATTATGGATTTATAATGTAAGATTGTGCTTAATTTTCAAAATACATAGCTTTGCAAACTTGAAATGAGATCATCTGGGGTCGAATGTGGGTAAACAGTACTGGGAAGTTCTACCTTTGTCCTACCATGACGGGTAGTTATTTCACCTGAATTGAAACATTTCCTCCTGGAATGAAAAGGGAGAATCATAAAACTCAAAAAGCTAAAAAACTTAGTCTTCAGAAGCTAATGAAACTGAGAAAGCCCAGGAATTCTGGAAAGTTCTAAGATTCACAGACCACCTCCACAGAGGAAAGAATGACAGTTACTAGGGAGAAGAGACTCAGTCTACCTCAACCACACAGATGTCTCCAAGGATACAGGTTCTTTTGAGTCATCATGGTAATTCCAATACTAGTTCACCAGGTGGACTTGGGAAGATTCTTTTCTTTGATCTTCTGTTAGTGCCTTATCCAAGGTAAGAAGAAATTTGTTCATATGTCCCTAGGAAAAGTTAACACACCCGCAGCTACTTTTTCAAGGAGGATATGTGTGCACCAGTGCACTGGTGTATTCATCTGCACCAAGCTCATCTGCTAACCAAAAACGG
The DNA here is from genome assembly GCF_000622305.1 of Nannospalax galili. Taxonomy (NCBI): domain Eukaryota; kingdom Metazoa; phylum Chordata; class Mammalia; order Rodentia; family Spalacidae; genus Nannospalax; species Nannospalax galili. The sequence continues at coordinate 1,004,767 of NW_008340940.1, forward strand.
TTCATTTAGAAGATGATTGGGCCCATGTGGTGGTGCATGCCTTTAGTTCCAGCATTCAGGAGGCAGAGGTAGGTGGATTTCTGTGAGTTCAAGGCCAACCTGGTCTACATGGTAGGTTCCAGGCCAGTTGGGGCTATAGGGAGAACTTGTCTCAAAAAAAAAAAAAAAAAAAAAAAAAAAAAAAAAAAAAAAAATCAAAAGAAAAAATGTGATGATTGGAGGAAGATACTGCCAGTCCATTTTATGTATTTAATTCAGGGGCTGGAGAGATGGCTCAGTGGCTAAGAACACTGATTGTTCTTGCAGAGGACCCAGGTTCAAATCTCAGCACCCACATGGCAGCTGGCAACTGTACATAACTCCATTTCCAGGGCACTAGACAGCCTCTTCTGTCCTCTGCAGGCATTGCACAACATGAGTGCACTTATATACCTGCAGGGAATACATGCATATGAAAAAACTAATAAAATATTTTTTAAAAAGAGAAAGAACTTAATTCAGCCTAAGTGGCAGAAATGTATTCATTGTATATTATCTCAATAGCAACTGCAAAAATTACCTACCATCACACCAAAATTATTTTTAGGGATTATTCTCATTACAGAAAGAAATTAATTTATTCAAATAAAAAGTACAAATGAATGGAAACAGAAAGATGATCTACTACTTGTATGTGTTTATGATGTGAGCACAGATATTTTTGCTGAATGGATCTGTCTATAATCCTATTTATCCTTCAACCCCCAAATGACTTTTTTAAAAATATTTTGTTTATTACTTTTATTTTATGTGTATGTGTGTATTGCCTGAATGTAGGTAAGTGCGCCTTTGTCATGCAATGCCTGCAGAGGTCAGAAGAGGCCATCGGATCTCTCCTGGAACTAGATTTATGGACAGTTGTTAGCTGCCATTGGGGTGCTGGGACTTGAACCCAGGTCTTCTGCAAGAACAACCAGTGTTCTAAACTGCTGAGCCATCTCTCCAGCCCTTTTCTTCCCCCCAAATGACTTTTATAGTAAGACTGAGAATTTGTCTGTCCTCAACCATCTGACACTATGCTATCACTCCCATCACTTACAAAAACTAGAGTAATCATGTTATTTTTTGAAATATACATTATATTCTGGATATAATATATTGTTCATCTAATGGAGTTTTAGGTTAAGAAGGTTCTATTTTAGAGAAGACATTTTTGCACATCATAGTATCAAGTGAAATTGCACTATAAGCTCCTATATGTAAGCTCCTAACAGTTGATATTTATATTTTTGTATACATTTCATCTCCATGTTGTAAACAGTGTGTAGCTAAGCAAAACAAAGCAACAAACCCCTAATCTATGCTCACAGACCAATGGTCTCATCATAAAGAAATACCATCATACTACTCCAGATATTTAACATACACATGTCATTTTTCACTTAAATTCCAAAAATAATCCTGAAATCGGATGATACAAGAATTCTTTAAAAATATACATGATATTTCTATGTTCTGAGTCACCAAATAAGAATTTGCAAATTTATAGAAAATTTGAATTATAAAATTATGAGTAATTCTTTCCTGCCTCTCAGAGAACATTTTTGCCTCTCTAAAATTAAAGAGTTAACTCTTTAATACATATATTTTCATTCAAAATTTCCCAGGAAATATATCCAATTGAAATGTATGAAAAATTTATCCTAGATGCTAGATTGAACACCAAACTCCAAGGGTTTGAATTTAAGATACAGCAACTGAAATTTCTACAGAAATATATTGATATTGATTATAAAAACCACAATTGAAAAATTATAAAATCAGAAAATTTTCAATCTTGTATTCAGTATTATTCCAAGAAAATCAAACTCTCAAATATTGTAGATCAAGGGCTTTGTTTGATTTTTATGCAAATTGTTATTGTCAATAAAGTATAAGATTTGATTTTTTGGGCATCTTAAATGTTTTCCCTAATGTGTACAATATTGTATTTTTTATTTTCAAAACTTTTTTTAAATAACACTATGGTTTCAGACAGCTGTTAATTAAATATTTAAGTCTACAAAACAGTGTTTTTTCTACATGAGAATTTAAATATTCAGTGCATGAAATTCTTATGTTTCTAACATATGTTATACTCCAAATTTAATGATCAATGTAAAATGTCTATAACTGGATCTGTTGAGGAAAAACAATAAATAATTAGGTTAAAAATGCATTCTAAGCTATAAATAAAATTTTATGCAAAATAATAAAAAATTGTTAATTTCAAGATTTATCATTGAATGCATTATAATTTTTGTAATTCACTTGTTCCAAGATACCAATAGTGCCGAATAAAAATTTAAAGCCAATTTTGAAAAAGATGCATTTTAGCTCAGAAAATTGTTATTGAATATGTCAATGCTGTTGTAATGAAATGCTTCTTCTAAGTATGTGGTTATTAAATAAATAATAAACTGAAGACATTTTTTTTAATTTCACTATTGAATATGCTTACAATATATCTTGAATTGCGAATTTAGTCAAAAACCCTATAAGTTCACTTTTCAGTGTGAGCGAGGGTGGTATATCATGCTAAACATTTACAGCAGAATCTTAGATAGTTGTTTACTCTTACTCATTGAGCAAAACCTCTTGAAAGAGCACAGTTAACTAGAGGCTCCACATTTTGCATGGGCCTCAACAGTCTCTGTTCACCCTGATGCTAGTCAAAATTTCTTTCTTAGACAATACATGGCATAATGTGAAAGCTTACAGGAACAACACTTTTGAATGTAGACAACACTAACTCCATTAAAAAGCAGTGAGTAGAAGAGATTTGATAAAAGAATGAAGTACTTGTTGAGTTGGCTGATGGGTGCTCCTACCATGAAACAGAAACAGAAACCAGCACAGAGACATTGATATACAGTCACAGGCTGGCAGAGGCCAAGACATCAGCAGATGCCTGACCTAACTTCCATATTGTGTGACATGTGGGAAGTGGCTTCTTCTGACATGTTCTCTTTCCTCTTCTAAATTTATGCGAAGTTAAAGAGCAAAAGAGAAAATAGCAGAAGATACTTATGTAAAATAAACACATTTTCTTAAGAAATGGCATTCTATCATAATGCTTATATTTGTCATCCTCATAAAATTATATTTCAAAACTTGCATTTCTTTATGAACTTAACCCAGTTTTACATTGCTGGGAAATTTTCAGAAGTGGCAGCATGGGTACACCATGAAGACCGATGTTTAAATCTAGCCATGTTAAATGTTCTCTCTGAATATGAAATTGCCTTAAATGATTTTTCATTCTATTATAACCTAAAGAAGCATTCATAATTTTAAAAAAATGAACTGTACTCACATTATTTTTGCTCAGCTTTTCATTCTATAATTATCTGATTGACTAAAAGAACTGTCTTTTGAAACCTCAGGTATGAAAATAATATTTAGGTTTCTGTGGGAGAAACATAAGACATTTCTGGTTTTGTTCACAGATATATTTAATGTCATAAGATTAATAAGTGAGATTATTGCTGGGAATGGTTGCCAGAAACTGAAATTCCAACACTTGTCAGGCTCAGTCAGTAGCACAAGAGTTCACTAACAGCCTCCGCTGCAGAATGACACCCTATCAATAACGAAATAAACTAATGAAATAACAAAAAGCATACTGAAGTTCATGCCAAAGGCCGATTAAAAAATTATTTTCATGCATTTGAATCTAGAATCAAAATCAATTTTTCAGGAAGTCTAAAACTCTTAATTTATTGTCATTTTTTCTGCAGCATAGCATGACGGCTAAGCTTTCATCTGATTTATTTTGCATCAAATCCAATATACAACATACTGATATCACTTGTCTCACTCCATCAAAGTAAACATTGCAGTTGCAGCAAATCTACACATAAGAATATTTTATTAGAGTAACTAACTGGAATCTCTGGTTTAATATAATTAGAGTGACACCTGGTATGTGTTGGTAGCAATCAATTACAGTGTTTTACTGAATTGTGTTTCAATATTTAGAAAAGAAAATTCTTAAATGACACGCATAAAAATATTTCACCAGTTTCCTAATTATTTAAATTGCAATCTGAGAAGCTAGATTTCAAACAGCATAATCATCAGATGTTTTATGCATGGCTATTTAACAACACAGGATACAGTAGAGTAGCTAGCTAATGATAAAAAGTAAAAGTATTTTATAGTAAAGTTAGTGAGATATGTAGATACTAAAATATATAAGCATCAAGACATAAACTATGTAAGATGTTAAAATATGTAGAATCACAAAATAATTTATGAATGTTTGTTCTGAAAATGCCTAAATAAATCTTCACAATAATTTATGATAAACCAAAATTCACCTGAGACTATCCTTGACAAGTAGCAGTACCTGAAATTTATATGAGAAATTAAAAAAAACAATGAAAAACAAGTAAAATAATGTAGAAAAACATACAAGGTGAAATAGAGAGTGATGGCACACACCTTTAATCCCAGCACTCAAGAGGCAGAGACAGGTGGATATCTGTGAGATGGAGGCCACTCTGCTCAACCAGGCTGTGGCTATAGGGAGACCCTATCTCAAAAAGCCAAAAGTAAAAATAAAGAAATCAATAAAGGTAAAATTACTGCTTGTTATTGTTTTCTTCACTGGTATCCTTCACAAAGTCAATACTTATTGCTGGATTAAAAAACATGAAAAAAGGGCTGGAGAGATGGATTTAGTCCAGGGGATCTGACGCCTTCTTTTAACCGCCGAGGGCACTGAACAACAGGGATGCACTTACACAAATGCAGGCAATGCACTCATACACATAAAATAAAATTTTAAAAAATACCCACAAAACAAACAAAAGTTCTTCTACTGGGGATGGGACTTGATGAGCTCCTCATCCATAAGACAGTGCTGTGTTGTGGACTGCTTTGATCTTGTACAGGTGTTCCACAGACCGCAAGGGCTATCATCAGTTCATGGGTACAGGGCCCTGTCATGTCCACACAACATTATTTTGCAGCAGATCTCCCTCACCTCTGGTTCTTACAGTCTTCCTGTCCCATGATAAGGACAAGAAGTTTTGAAGGGGTTGCTGGGGAAGGGTTCCAGGAGCAGCAGGAATGGGAAGATGAGGGGTGGATATGATCAAAACACATTTTCACATGCGTGAAATCCTCAAAGAGTAAATAAAAATTTTAAATTTTAAAGATTTAGTAGAGGTTTTGTAAAAACATGTCTTTTTTATTTTTGAAAATATTATAACCCTAGGATAATATAATGCATGTTCTAATCTTAAGTGTGAATTACATTTATATTCATTTGATTATAAATAAAAATTTATTGGGCATAAGTTAATAAAAAAGCAATGACTTTTTTCACTTTATATTTGTAATACAAGCTTTCAATGTAACCACTAATTTTTAATTAGCCTTTTAATATACTCAAAATAATACTAAACTGTCTCACTTTTGAGATCTCACCACTTCATATGCTTGATAACACCATGGTAATATTAATTTATTTGGCAACACAATTCTTTCAGGAGACAGGCAAAGAAATGTCAGAATTATGTTTTGCACACTGTATAGAGCTAAAAGCTGTGTAGTAGCTACAATGGTCCTAGCTGGAACAAAGAGGTTTGCACTTCCACATAAATATATGTATGGCATCCTGGCTTCTGAATGTGTATTTGAAATGACAACTGCTGAGAAATGCAATTCAGCAAAGATTCCTAGATCTTAAATTGACTCTAAATTTTCTGTCAGTCAATACTGATGATCCATGAATAATTGAGGTTGTATAAAGATTTAAAGATGTTCATAAAATAGCATGAATTGAATATCAAATCAATAACCTACACTGTACCCTTGAAGATAGACTTTTTGGCTTTCTTCTTTATATCTACAAAAGGGAAACTACTCAGATAGCGTCTGTGCTTCAGCTTGAAAAAGAGTAAAAGTATCACTGTAGTTTTGCACACATTGATGAAGTCTCAATGAGTCTGGCCAGTAACACACCATAACCCTCACACCTCTGATTCTCTTTAGAGGATTTTATAATATCTACCAATATTTTCTTGAATTACTTTAGAACTAGCATATGGAAGTAATTACATCATTCTTGCATTACAATATAGGTGAAAATTAACAGCTTCTAATATATAATGAGTATCTTTAAAAACATAAAGAGAATATTGAAAAAGTCCACTTTACATGAAAGTAATATGAATGTGAATATGAATTGCTCTCAATTAACATATAAGAGTAAAAAATTTTGCCATTACAATCAGACCCAATTTTCCCTCTGTCTAGAATTGTTTTTGTAATGTAAAAATGGCCATCACTGAACTTTTGTTTTTAAAGAGATTAGTGCAAGAAAGAATTACCATCTTGCATAAGAGGAAACATTTGATGTAACAATTTGGCCCCCATTTCATAATGTGAGACTATATCACCATCTAAATGTAACCGAAGAATTAGGGTTTCTTTAGACAGGAGAGCAAGACCATCTTTTGAGCAGATATTCATTGTTGATTTCCACCCAAGGGGAAGTTACAGGACAAAGTAGAAGACAAAGAACCAGTGTTTGTGGCTATGACTCTCCATGGTAATGCATGCTTAATAGAAAGAACACAGCTACTAAAAGCTTTAAAAAAAATTACAAAGAAAGAATAAAGAACATACATTGAGACCTCGTAGTGCAGACTGAGGATCACAATTTTAAGGCCAGACTTTGCTACAGCAAGCTCAAAGCTAGTGTGGATAAATTGATTTTTTAAGGGTTGGAGATGATGCTCAGTGATAGAGCTTGCCTAAAATGCTTAGAGACTGAGGTTTGATCTCCAGCAGCACACATACACCACACACACACACAAAAATGTCTACACACGCCACATATGTCACATAGCTGGCTTGTTTTAAAAGGTAATTAGAAATAATGTGAAGTGAGAAAAACCTGCATTAAAGTTCCAAAAAATGTAATTCTAGTAGACTGTTTATTATTTGGAAATGGTCATTCAGTGATGGATGTAGGAATTTTTAAACAGGAATGGAATTTTAGGGGCAGAATTAGAGAAAATGGAGCACCTTCTTACTGAGCTAATGTGATAACGCAGCCATTCAAAGACTGGTAAGGAGACCCGTCTATAATAATTCCAGAAATCAACACTAGTATCTTTAATTAGGTTAATGAACTGTTGAACTGATCTGGAATGCAAAAGTACTAATATGACACAACTGTAATTTAATAAGATAAATATAAAATCTCACTTGCTGAAAGCTCACATAATCCATTCATTTATTCACTATCCAATATTACTGAATATCCACTGTGTGTCAAAATCCAGGTAAACAATACAAGTGAGATAAACATCCCCTCAGAACTATGATGCACATATAATAGATACATATATGACACTTATTTTTAAAAAATGAAAGGGTAGGTAAGATGCAACCAGACTTGTCAGAAAACAGTCAAGGAATGAATAGTTAATCATGGAAATGGATGCCAGTAGCAAGATGTCACAGTCCTTGTCTGTAGCCACTCTGCATATCACCAACTTACCAAAAATTGATACGATTCCTGTGTGTTTTGGTTATAAATTGAATATTTATTCATGCTCATGTAAATGGTCCCCCTCTGCTGGATCTGGTCTATCATTTCCTGAACCCCCTGACTTATATGTCATTCGCACTTCTTTCCTAGCTGCAGACGAATTTTGCTGGCAGCAGTGGTCACAGGTCTTTTTCTTTGTTTTACTGAGTATTCATTTATAAAGACAAAAACATACCGATGTGATTCCAATAAGGAATAAGTCTCCCTCCTGAATCCCTTAACAATCTTAAGTAGTTGCAATGCATTTTAAGCAGTTTTCTCTGTTCTGTCAGTGCATGTTATCCACCTTCCAGCCTCCCTCCTCAACCGTGTCTTCTGGTCTAACTCTCCCAGGTGTTCGCTGACTTCTGAAATCAGAAAGAAAAATATTCTGCTATGACGTCTCATCCTACAGCTGCTCTCTCTGTCTACATGTTCACTGCATAGATTCAAATATAAAATGAAAAAGGTAATTTTATTCAAGTCAATTTTCCTGAGTAATAGGTTCACATATTAGTTTATAACTTGTAGCTAACTCAAAGAAACCCAATTTAAAACATTAACACCACAGGACATGGTGGCACATGCCTTTAATCCCTGCACTAAGGAGGCAGAAGCAAGCAGGTCTCTGTGAGTTCAAGAATAGCCTGGTCTACATAGCAAGCTCCAGGCCAGCTTGGGCTACAGGGAGACCCTGTCTCAAAAAAAGACCCCCAAACAAACCAACAAATCAACACCAACTTTGGAATAAGAAATTAATTGGCACCAAACACTAAAAACATTTTTAAAGGCACGTGTTATTTTTAATTGTGTGTATTGTGTATGTGCACAGGTGTACAGAAGGCAGAGGAGGGTGTTGGATTCCCTGGAACTGGTCTTATAGGTGATTTTGAGCTGCTATACTTGGTTCTAGGAACCAAATTCTGGTCCTCTGGAAGAGTTGCAAGTGCTCTTAACTGCTAAACTATCCCTGTAGTCCCCAAATAAATCATTTTTATAGTGCAACAGAACTACATATTCTATCTTTAGTAAAACAGAGACAGCTTTCAAAAAAGTCACATTAAACACAGAAAATAGAAGTGACCAAAAAAGTTACAATTATTATGCATGATTGTCATACATTACAGCTTGAACTAAGAATAGACATTTATAAAAGAAAGCATTTTCTAATCTTCCTCAAAATTTTTTCATACCTAGAATGAAAATATCTCAGTCTTGAGGGAATTAGACAAATGTTTGACAGCACAGTGTAGTGGTACATAGTGGTAGACCCCTGTAATCCCAGAACTCAGGCTAAATGAGGACTTCAGCGAGTTCAAGACCTGCTCATATAATAAAATGAGTACTAGATCAACACAGCTATAGAGTGAAGACATGCTGAATAAACACAAAACAAAAGCAAAAAAAAGTTTTTTTAAATAATTTATTGAGAATTTCATACATGTATATAAGCTGTTTTGAAAAAAAAGCTATGTTTAAAATGATGTATAGAGGAGATAGTCGTATCCATTTTGACCAAAGAAAAATCTTTTTATATGAAGTTAAATCAATTTTAATTCCTTTCTAATAGATGAAATAAATATATTTATGATTTAAATCTCATATAAAAATGTTGCTTACATAAATGAACACCAAGTAGTTGTGAAATGATGTAACAAGAAGGAAAGGCAGAAAAGACCTTATCTTATTTATAGCTCTTCTCAGTTGATTAATTGAATTAAAGAATTTCCAGATGAAGGAAAAAATAAGAACCGGAAATCCCCAATGATGTCAATCTCAAATAACAGTTTGCCTTTTCAAATCCTAAAATACAAATTAATGATGTCAGCTATCAAGACAAAAAAAATTGAGGCTGCTTTTGATGTTGCAATCTTGTGTCAAAAAAAATATATACCCCAAAACCCAAAATGGTAACTGTTTGTACATACTTCAGGTGATTAATTCAGACCATAATTTAACATATATGGATGTATATGTAAAGTGTCTTTGGAGATTGAATTAAAATAATCATTGTAAAATATAAAATTAGAATGCTGTAATTCAAAAATTAATGAAGACACTAACATAAACATGATGAAAATTATATTAAAAACTAAAGGTAAGGAAATGGATATTATTACAATTTATATTGGATTACTCTATAGTGGTCTAACACAGGCTATGTAGTTGTTGCTACCAACATGTGACTACCAAGTTGCAAAATAATTCTCATATAGTCCCTTATATTTCTGGAACCAGAGGATTAATGACTTTTAATAGTAAATATCAATGCAACATAAAGGTAATAGTTGGCATCTAGAGTTTAAGTACTATGATATTTCCTAAATATAAAGGGAATGAATCATCAAAGAAAGAAGAACAAAATTTCAACACTTGTTTACAGTACCTGGAATCTTTTAAGAACAGCTACAGTGTATTAACTCAAAACTTTTAATCAAATTGGGTAGAGTCACTTTTGTGCTTGTGCAATACCTTCTGTCATAGCATTTAATCACACTATATTGTAACTATCTGCTTACTATCTGCCTTTTACATGTCAATAAAATTATGTGCAGCTCTACAAAACATAATTGCTATGTATAACTTATAAACTTTATACATATAAAAATTGTCCAAACTACATGTTTAGAAGTTATATACATACATATACACATATAAAGCAAATCATAAGTTTCAGAAAAAGACAAGGTCAATTAAATTGAGCAAGATATAAGAAGAGATATTTCATTAAAATGATTTTCAAATGGCCACTAAGAATATAAAATGGGGCTCATAAGTGGGTCAACAAGGAAAGACATAATAAGAAACCCATTGAATAAAATAAAATCAAAATTATTATATAACTAATATTAAAAATAAAAGTACCAGAAAAGAATAGCATATTT
>NW_008340940.1:1015238-1018435 GCF_000622305.1 Nannospalax galili
ATATATAAACGTATATATGTACAGGTAGTCATACATGTGTGCACATGTATGTGGAAGTAGCAGTCAACTTCAAGTATTGCTCTTCAAGTGCCATCCACCTTGAAGATTTTTGTTTTTTTGTTTGTTTATTTGTTTTGACACAGGAACTTTCACTGGCCTGAAGCTTAAAAAGTAGGCTAGGCTGACTTGTCAGCAAACTCAGGAAACCATCTGTCTCGGCGTCTCCAGGGCTGGGATTACAAGCACCACAAGGCCTGCCTTTTGTACACTTTGTGTAGAGAACTGGACTGGAGTTGTGTTCACACAGCAGGCACTTTACAGACCAAGGTATCGTCCTAGTTCCCTAAAAGTCATATGTTTGATGAGCTTAAAATTAGACAATTATGAAAAACTGTTTAAAACTTTCTAATTAGGCATATGACTGGTATTATAACCCATGATTTCCCTTCCCATATATATTCAAGATAAAAGAATGTACATATCAACAAAAAGGCATCTAGGAGAAAGTCAATAGTGGTTTTACTGAAAATAGTCAAGAACTGAAAATAACTTATAATACCTATTAACAGATAAATTGATTAACAGATGGTACTTTACCTGTGGAAGAGAAAGGATTGTAAATCCCTGGGGGAGGAATGGAATTTTCCATTAATAATGCCAGTGATTAACTTTTTACATCGTGTACTGTATAGCTTTAGTGTCAACTTGATACACTTGGGATGAGGGAGCCTCAACTGGGAAACTGCCTCCATTGGATGGCCTGTTGTTACATCTATGGGGTATTTTCTTGATTTTTGAATGATGAAGGAGGGCCCAGGCCACTGTGGGTGGTGCCACCCCTGGGCAGCTGGGCCTTGAGTGGGAAATATTGTATGAAATTTTAAAAGCTCAATAATAAATAAATAAATAAATAAATAAATAAATAAATAAAATAGAAAAGCAAGAAAAGAAAAGAAAGAAAAGAAAAGAAAAAAGAAAGGCTGAGCAGGGGTCAGGGAAGCAAGCCAGTAAGCAGCATTCTTCCATGGCCTGTGTTCCAGTCCCTACTTCCAGGTTTCTGCCAAGTTTCTACCTTGGGCTCCCTGATGAACTGTGACCCAGGAGATGTAAGCCTAAAAAACCCTGTCCTCTCCAAGTTGGTAATGGTCATAGTGTTTTGTCACAGCAATGTAGAAACAAACTAGAATAGAGCAGGAAAAGAAATATAAGGAAAAAGAAAGTAATAGAAAATAAACGAGAGAGAGAGAGAGAGAGAGAGAGAGAGAGGAAAGTCGACTCTGTTAAGAGTAACAAATGAAAGAATATGGTCTTTATATTAAAACATTACTTAAATAGTAATTACCAGGTCAAGCATTGTGCCTTGCTTCTTTGCATAATAAAGTTTGTAAGTAAGACACTAATATACACACCTTACATGTCTATCACTTTGAGACACCAATTTATTATCACATTGCCTTTATTTTATACTTAGGGCCTCGCAAATCTAAAAAGAAAGTGTTGAGTAGCTGTGTCCTCATCTAAAGGGTCTACTAAGAAAGATGAAGGTTCTACTAAGTTAAAGGTTCTTTAACTTCTTGGGATAATTAATGTTTTAATGGTTTAAGACTACGATCCTTGTTATCTTGCTCTAGCATTTGTCTCAGGACAATAATCAAATCATTCTCCATGCCTCCCTTTATGAATTCTCTCACGTTATCAATCTGTCAAGTTTAGGAACAATGTACAAGCACAAGCTCCCCCAACCCTGGCATCACCTATAATTTCAAGAGGATGTTGTTTCTTTGAAGGACAAACCAGAATCCCTCCATATTCCGCAGTTAGGTAAATTAATGTGTGAAGACCAATCGACTGTGAGTGGCACAATTCCCTAGGCTAAGATCCTGGACTGTGTATGAGCAGAGGACAGAATTCATTGATCTACTCTTCCTCAGTGTAGATGTAATGTGACCAACTGCTTCAATCTGCTAACACTGACTTCCCTGCTATAATGAACAATACCAATAATCTGTGAGCCAAAATAAAACTTTTTCTCATAACTTGCATTTTTCAGGGTCTTTATTATTATTAATTCTTTGAGACTTTCATACAGTATAGTTTGATCATACCCCACACACACAACTCCTCACCAATCCATTATACTTCCCCACGAGTTGTGGAAAATCTTGTGACTGATTTTGCCTTTTGCCTTACATGACTATAATGCTGGAATGCATTGCTTCTAACGGGGCATCTGGCCCACTAGAGTGTAATAGGATACTAGTCTGCCATGCTAATAAGGGATCCCATATGCTGTGTTGTGATTGGACTATTACCCTTATATAAGCTCATACTTTCTTGCAAAAAAGTAGATCTGTGTCTCTGAACCTGGTCTCCTGTGCCTGAATTCAGATGACACTGGCGCAGACTCCTCTCCAGCCCTTGGGTCCCAACCGGATGACTGATTGGAGGAACTAAAAGAGCAGGAGAGTGGCCACAGCCAGAGGAGAGCAGCCACAGCCGGCTACCATACCTGGAGCCTAAACGTGGGGCTGGGATCCCTTCCCCACCGAGGTATATCACTCTGAGCTGTAACACCTTGGGCTCTGCTTTTTCTTCTGGCTCGCAATCTTTGGTTGGGCATGCCACTCCTGTCTTCAGTCTCTTTGAACAGTTCCTGAGTCCCTTTGGGTACATCTTGCAGGGTGAGTGACCTCCGATATGGGGAATAGTCACCCAGCTTCTGCCAGCCCCTGCACTGCTGCACTGGTTTCTCTCCTCAGGAGTAGGCAAACTAGGGTAACAGAAAAGGATATAACTAAGGTTTTAGATGAAGTACTAGCTCTTGCCCCCTGGTTTACAGACTCTTGTTGCTAGGATCCTGAACAATGGGCTTGCATTTTATTCTTGGCCCAGTGTAAAGAAGTCAGGGAGGGACTCCCACAATCTGGGCTGTTCTACCCCATTGTGACTGCCATTCTGGCCTCGCTTTGAGGAGTTCCCCCCAAGCCACTGAACAGGACAATCTCCTATTAAAGGAGATAGATGAGCAAATACAACAGCAGGAGGCTGGGAATGGCCTGTCCCACGCATTTCCAGTTAAAAAAAAAATAACAGATTCTTGTTCTGATGAAACTATGACTGTTAATGATATAAAAAATGAGGAATTGGGGTTTGAGAGCTCCCCTGATTTAAAATAGGAAATCAAGATTGCCTCTGCC
>NW_008340940.1:1018929-1024639 GCF_000622305.1 Nannospalax galili
TTACCTCTGGGACCATTACAACCCTCTGGCACTTTCCCTAGGGACCTTGGCCCCAACAAGATATGGCAAATGAATGTCATTCATTTTTCTCCTTTTGGCAAGCTCAAGTATATCCATCATATTATTGACACTTATTCCAATGTCCATTTGGCCTTGGTCTGCTCTGGTGAGATGGCTTCTCATGCCATAAGGACTGTCAAATATGCCATGGTCCTTATGGGAATTCCTTGGCAAATAAAAACAGATAATGGTCCTTGTTACATTTCTGCTACCTTCAGCCATTTTTGCTTTGACTGGAATATTAGGCATATAACTGGTATCCCTTACAATCCTCAGGGTCAAGGGATTGTTGAACGCTCCCACCAAACACTCATTAAACAAATACAGAAAATAGGGGAAGACAATGATGAAGGACCCTGCTATAAGGACCCCAATTTTGTCATACAACGAGCTCTATTTGTATCAGATTTTCTAAAATTTGACTCCAATGGCCTCCCACAAGCAATAAAGCATTGGGGGGTGTTCATTCAGCCCACTTCTGCCCCCATGGTGAGATGGAAGGACCCTCTCACAAGTGAATGGAAAGGTCCACACCTATTTTTAACACCTGGGCAAGGCTATGCTTGTGTCTTTCCAGATAATCTTCCAGCCCCTATCTGGATCCCAGCCCAAAACATCAGAATTGCCTGTGACAGAAAACCTCCCTACATAACCACACCTCTCAACCACTGATAGACCAATCTCGCAGACCACAAAAGCCACCAACCTGGGGAGACCTCAAACATCTCTCTCCACAAATAGAGACATTAGCTAAGCTAAGTCCTCAATCCAGAGGAAAATCTTTGTCTGTGTTCCTTATTATGTGTGCCATCATTACTGGTAACTCCTGAGTTTTGGACCCTACATTGTTAAGGGTCTTAATAATTTTGTTAAAACTCATATTTCTCTGGTTCAGTTAGCCGTTGCCCCACCTCCAGATCTTGCCAGGCGTGTCTCTGCAAACAAGGACCCGCTCTTCCTTGCCCTTACTTACCTATAATAATAGAGATATGAAAATTAAAGCTTGAGCATAGGTGTGAAGTCTTACAGAACAACCATGCAACAGACCTGAGACAATGGCCTGACTGCCGGAGCCACAGGAAATGCCTTGCGATATATACTCCTGTTGGCAGACTGTGAGACTGATGCCTAGAACTTGCCACTCCCTAATCCCCATTGTTACCCCAGATGGGATGACCCCGCTCCATCGGCTTTTACTGAATTCTTAGCCCTTAAAGAGGCCTTTGCACAGGCCAAAGCTTGATACACTGCCTTTCCCTCTGCCGGACCATACCAAGGTACTCACCCTTCGAGGGCTGGCAGTCAATGACAGGTAAGATCCCAGAAGATGGGACAACCTAAGACAGGCACAGTCCATAATTCTGGGTGACCCTTGAGGTGGGGACAACAATGCCGAGGCAGAGAACCTCGACTCCCACTGGTTGGCATGGAGTTGGCCCAGCCTGCTCTCAAGAGAACCACTGGTTGGCATGGAGTTGGCTCAGCCTGCTCTCAAGAGAACTTGCCATCCTGAAGGATGGGGCCCACAATAGGGATCAATCCCTTGCCTATGCCGCCACATACAGCCCCTGGACTGATATCAGTATATATTCTGAACTGTGCCTCACTTTTAAAAATGAAAAAATAGGGGGAGATGTTGTGGAAAATCTCATGACTGATTTTGCCTTTTGCCTTACATACCTATCATGCTGGAATGCGTTGCTTCTAATGGGGCATCTGGCCCGCTAGAGTGTAATAGGATACTAGTCTGCCATGCTAATAAGGGATCCCATATGCTGTGTTGGACTATAACTATTATATAAGCCCGTACTTTCTTGCAATAAAGCAGATCTGTGTCACTGAACCTGGTCTCCTGTGCCTGAATATGGGCGATGCTGGTGCAGACTCCTCACCAGCCCTGGGGTCCAGACTGGATGACTGATTGGAGGAACTAAAAGAGCAGGAGAGTGGCCATAGCCAGAGGAGAGCAGCCACAGCTGGCGACCACACCCACCTACCTACGTTCATGTTCTTCTATTCATCTTCTTTGTTTCTGGCTTGTTTGTTTGGTTCTTTTTTTTTTTTTTTTAATTGGGTTCAATTTGTGTTGCCCAAATTCTTTTGGGAAATCAGACCTGGAGTGTGGTCAACATACCAGGGGCCACACCCTTAATGAAAACTGACTCTGAACTGGGCATGGTGGAATATTCTTTTAGTCCTAGCACTAGGGAGGCAGAGTCAGTAGATCTCTGTGTTATGGAGGCCACCTGATCTATATAGTGTATCCCAAGCCAGCTGGGAACAAGAAGACCCTGTCTCAAAAAACTTGAATGAAAGAGAGAGAGAGAGAGAGAGAGAGAGAGAGAGAAATAGAGAAACAGAGAGAGAGACACAGAGAGAAGACTGACTCTTCCTTTCCCAACAGCTATCAAACACTCCTTAGTTAGGGGTGAGACTTCATGCCTACCTCCCCACTTCATGCTGGGATTTTGTCTGGCTTGAGCTTAAGCAGGCCTTTTGCATGCTGTCCCAAGTGCTGAGTACATATGTGCTACCACCTTGCTGTCTGGAAGACAGTCTCCTTGTAGTCACTCTACCACATCTGGCTCTCAAAATCTGTGTTCTTTTCCATAAAGACCAGTGATTCTTGGCAAGGAATATGATGATAGACACATCCCATTCAAATGAGAACATTCCACAGTCTATTATTCTTTGCACATTGACCAATTATGATCCTCTGTGATATTTCTTTGACTGAACAATGCTTATTTAATGAGGGTTGATAGATGCACTAATATATGGGCATAGCAATAATTAGTTAGGAGTCACTTTAATACTATGTCTATTAATTAAAATAATGTTAACAGATTTTCCCTCAGGGTCTATGATATATCTAGCCATGGATTCATGACCCTAATAATGATGCCAGGTATGGACTGCATCTTGTGGAGTGGGCCTTTAATCAAAAGATGGTTGGACACTGCATTGCGTTCACACAATTATTGCATTAGTGGGCATATCTTGCCAGGTCAGTTGATTTTGTAGCATGAAGTGTTCAGAGCTGAGTAAGATTGATTATTACCTTTCTTTTTTGGTAGCATACATAGCACCTTCCAGCACTATGAAACTAGTCCATATGGTGAAGATTCCAGGTCAGTACTGAATTGATTTCTCCATGTTTTATGACACCCATACATGTTGTCTTCAACAATAGCACCTTATTAACAAGTTTTGGAGAGTGACAAAGAACAATGACAATACCATGTTATGACTGGGAATCAATGGGATCACACTGACCAACAGTTCAAAGGCAGGTAACCCATTCCCAGTATTTCAGTATTTGCTAGGATGAGCTAAATAGTTGAGATGTTTATTGTCCCATTTTATAGGAAAAAAACATTTAATCTCTTTTCATTTTTGTACATGTATACATCATAACAACAGGAAAAGTAACTAAACACTTGGTACCTTCCCTTCTTGTGGGGACCTAAAGGCCCTGCCTTGCCAAGATGGTGCCAAGAAGAAGTTACTGGGGCACGGCCTGACTTGTTTTGAAGATCATTGGATTGGATGCCTCCATAAGCTTTCATGGGCTCCTGCCTGCATGAATGCATTGACCTTTAAGCTGATTGGAGAACTATGAGGGGTGGGGAATTATAAGCATCCTGCCCTGCTGCAATAAACGAGTTCCTGCTTGACTAGACTCCCTGTTGTGTCTGATTGTTCCCAGTGCTGGGGGTGGCAGGGGCTGGCGAACAGTGCGCTTACTCATCCCCAGTCATTCTTGCGTGGGGGTTGCAGGCTCGAACCTCCCGCACCTTCTGATTAACTAATATTCAAATTATTACAATGGCTTCATGGGCATAATAACAGACTGTGTTAATAAGTTCTTGACACTTAAGTGGAAATCTTATGAAGTGTTCATTCCAATAGTCAGTATCATGGGGATGGAGACCTGGATACTTGACAAGATTACTCAGCTAGTTTATGATGGATTGAGGAGTCAACCCTTCTTTAAGCAGCTTACATTTCTTAATTTTTGTACTTTTCTGCATAATAAAAATTATATGCAATAAATAAATGTAAAAGCTATATTGAAATAAATGATAAATTATACAATTTTTAAAGCAGGATAATGAAAAGACAAACTACAAAACAACATCAAATGAGGTTTTCTTCCCTCTACTCTGTTAATATAGTTCCTAGGACTTGACAGACTATGGGCAAATTTACATGCTAATGATAAATCCACCTTCATCATGGCTAATGGTATTTCTTTTTTCGAATATCATTGTCATTTTTTGTATATTTTGTTTTAGTTGACTTACAAAAGAGTATGTTTCCATATAGTTTTTCATACCTCCTTAGTTTGGGTTAAACCTCCCTGTAACCCCTTCCCCTCTCCATCTCTCCATCTCTATTCCTATTTAAACTTTTCCAAACCTAGCTTTCTTCGCCTGTGCATACATATATGTCAACGAACCTCCAAACACACACTTTACATTCTCTTTTATCTTCTCTTTCATGGCCCCTTTCTAAATTCTTGGTCATTGGAGATACTCCAGATGAAACACATAAATAAAGAACTGGAAGCCTTGGGTCTGCATATGAGAGAGAACATACAATGGTCCATATTTCTGGACCTGGATCACCTCACTCAGCACATTGATATCCCACCAACTTCTCTGAAAGTTTGATAATTTTAATCCCCAACTTAATAAAATGCAATTATGTACATGTACCAATTTTTCATATACACTCATCTGTTGATGTACATCTAGGCTGATTCCATTTCCGGGCTATTGTGAATAGAGCAACACTGACACAGATATTACATTTCCTGAGAGACTGAAGTCCCATTCAAAAGGTCCTTACCAATGCTTGTATCTTGAAGTGCATTCCCTACTTTGTTCACTAGCAGGTTCAGAGTTTTGTAACTTTCCTCATGATACTTGATTCACTTGGAGTTTATTTTTGTGCAGGGTAAGAGGAAAGGACATGTGTTCATTCTTCTACAAGCAAATATACAGTTTTCCCTGTACAATTTGTTGAAGATTTCATCTTTTCTCCAGGGTCATCTTTGTCAAAAATTAGGTGACTTTAGTTGCATGGATAATTGTCTGAGTTCTTCTATTCCACTGAGCTATGTAGCTGCTTCTGTACCAGTACTATGCTGTTCCTATTGCCATCACTCAGTAATATAACTTAAAGTCAGATATGGTGATACCTCACACACTATTCTTTGGTTTAGTGTTGCTTTGACTATCCAGGTTTTTTGTACTTCCAAATGAATTTTATGATTATGTTTTTCCATTTCAGTGTAGAAATGTGTTGGAAGTTTTTTTTTTGATTGCATTAAATTGGTATAATGGCCATTTTTGCAATTTGTGAAGGTCTTTCCATCTCCAGGTGTCTTCTTCAGTTTCCTCAGTGTTTCACTGTAGAGGTATTTCACATCCTTGTTTAGGTTTATTCCAAATCCTGGTTTTATTTTTAGGTTATTGTGAATGGGATTACTTCCTGATTCATTTCTCTTATAGCTGTCATTGTATAGAGGATGGGTACCCATTTTTTACATGTTAGCTTATTTATTTATTTATTTATTTATTTATTTATTTTCTATCATCTATCTATCTATCTATCTATCTATCTATCTATCTATCTATCTATC
>NW_008340940.1:1024934-1037302 GCF_000622305.1 Nannospalax galili
ATTTATTTATTTATTTATTTATTTATTTTGGTCTTTTTGAGACAGGGTCTCCCTGTAGCCCCAGCTGAGCTGGAACTCACTAAGTAAATCAGGTTGCCCTTGAATTCACAAATGTCCACCTATTTCTGCCTCCCAAGTGCTGGGATTAAAGACATGCACCACCATACCTAGCATGTGTTAACATTTTAATTGTGTGTCTTGCCCTTTTGCTGAAAGTATTTAGCAGATCTAGGAATTTTCCAGTGTTGTCTTAGGAACCATTGTCTATAGGATCATATCATCTGAAAGTATGGATATTTGACTTATTTTTCTATTTGTATCCCTTTTATTTTCATCTTGTCATATTGCTTTGCCTAAGACCTCAAAGATTATATTGAATAGTAGTGGAGTGGGTGGGCACCCTTTCTTCCTGATCATAGAGGAAATGCTTCACATTTTTTCTTATTTAGTATGATGTTGATTATAGGTTAATTGAAAATGGTTTTCATTATGTTGAGATATGGTTCCTCAAGCCCTAATCCTCCATGGCTTTAATACTCAAAGGATTTTGTATTTTGACAAGGGCCTTTTCTCTACTGAGATGAGATGCCCATGTGATTTCTGTCCATGGGTCAATTTATATGATGAATAGTATTTCTTGATATACATATGTTAAAACATCTCTGCATCTGGGATGAACCCAATTTGATCACAAAAACTCACACAGGAAATACATTATTTTATGGTTGAAAATTAATAAAATAATGTGCCAATGTAATTTCAGATGTTTAATAGCTTAAAATGCAGGTTTATTTTAAAAATATTTTTATTGAGCTTTTTACCTCTCATACTCTAGTTCCTAATCAAATTAACAATGCCCTATCCATGCCCCCATACTCCCCCATACCAGACCTCATGCATTCTGGCATTCATGCTAAGTCCCACCAGTCAAGCAGTCTACCCGGATGTCCCTCGGGGCAAGTTCATCCACCAGAGTCTATTCAGCCTATCCAGAGATCTTAAGGAAGGTCTACTCACCCTCTCCCAGCAGCAATCAGTCTCCATCAGTTCTAAGGCTAAGGCCGGCCTGCCAGCCATTTCAGTTGCACCTCAGTGAACATTTGTCTGAGTTGGAATGGTTCTGCCACCCTCTTCCACAATGGCCCTTGAGCCATGGGTGGGTGAGTTTTAATATAGGAATCCCGTCCAAGGACACATGCAGTCTCTTATTCTCTAAAACTTACCCAGTTGTGGCCTTCTGTGTGCATCTCACCCTGTTGCATAAGAATGCTTAACTGGTGAGAGTTGAGAGATGCACCAGTATACTCTTCACCTCCTGTTCCACTATGTTCCATGAGCTTTAGGTATACAGGTTCCACTGTAGACGTGTCACCTAGGGCTGAGCATCTCCCAAACATATATATTTTCTCTATGTGACCAGTTGTGGAACTCCAAAGTAGCTTTCATCTGCTGCAAATAGAAGCTTCTTTGATGAGTGGTATAATGTAAACTTGTCTGTAAATATAAGTATCCATATTTAGGATATGGTAAGAAATGTCGTTTGTCTAGAGATATGACAGACATGGGATTTTCCCTAGAATTGATGACCTCCCCTGGAATTATGAGAGTTAGTCTTCAAGGAAAAGACTTGCAGGTGAATTCTTGCTCCTTTGCTCAAAGTCCTGTGTCTGGATTATGACCTGTCTTCCATAGGTCTTACCTATGATGTGTCTTACCTTTGAATTCTGGTAGATAACCAAGGGCTCCAGCAATAGCCTTTGTTATTTGGGAGTCTCTTGGACTACTCTGACAAACTACTTAAAGGGAGGTCTCTCCTGGTCTGGAACTGTGTTCCTTCACATTTAGGCCCCAGAGATGTACATGCACTGATGTTCAGACACTATATGTGTATTTTTCTCAGGGGGTTCTCGAATCACCACATTTCCCTCTGTCTTCCAGTGCTACCCATGACCTATTCATCTCGCCTCTCTCTCCCTATCCAACCTCTCCTCTCACTCCCCAGTCCAAGAGCCATCATTAGCCCCATCCTCCCCTTAATAACATCCACCTCCTCCATATTCCCTCTCCTGAGTTCTTTCCTCCCCTTTCTCCATGGTCCCCTGCATGTCAGTCCCTCCTTTCTCACAGCAAAAGACTCTGACTTTTCCCACCTCCCTAGTAACACCTTTTCCTTAATATCCCCTCTTTCTGGCTTTTTCTTTCCCTTTACTTCTCTGTTTCCTTTCCACTTTCTTGGCTTCTGCTGTTACATTAGGATATATATTTTCATATAAGAGATTGGTGTTACAATTCACAAATGAGGGAGAACTCACATCACTTACTTTTCTGAGTTCGTCTTACTTCACTTAGTATAACAATCTCTAGTTCCATCCATGTACCTGAAAATTTCATAATTTCATCTTCTCTAACTTCTGAGTAGAACTCCATTGTGTAAATGTACCACATTTTCATTATCCTTTCATCAGCTGAGGGACATTTAGCTTGTTTTCATTTCTTAGCTATTGTGAAAACAGCAGAAACAAAGACGGATGTTTTACAGGTATTTCTACAGTAGGACAAGTCCTTTTGGCATATGCCAAGGAGTGGTATAATGGTAGTGGTATAGTGGATCATATGATAGATCCATTTTTAGTTTTCTCCACACTATTTTCCATAGTGGTCGCACAAGTTTGCATTCCTACCAGCAGTGACTGAGTGTTCCCCTTTCTCCTTAGCCAACCTGACTAGGGTAAGATGGAATCTTAAAGTGGTTTATCATCTTCATTTTCTAATTACTAAGAATGTTGAGCACTTTTTAAAGTGTTTCTTAGGCATTTCTATTTCTTCATTTGATAACTATATTCAAATCCATAGCCCATATTTTGCTGGGTCATTTATTTTATTGTTTGTTTTTTGAGTTCTTTGTGTATTATGGATATGAGTCCTCTGTCAGATGTGTGGTATGTGAAGATTTTCTCCCACTCAGTGAGCTTCCTCCTCATTTCCTCGGTTGTTTCTTTTGCTGTACAGAAGCTTTTCAGCTTAATGAAGTCCCATTTGTTGATTCTTAACCTTAATTCCTGGGAAATTACTGTCTGATTTAGGAAGCATTTCCTGGACCTATGTCTTGTAGAGTACTACCTATGTTTACGTCTGGCATTTTCAGAGTTCTAGGTTTTAGATTTAAGTCTTTTGCCATTTGGAGTTGACTTTTGTATACTGTGAAAGATAAGGGTTCAATTTCATTCTACAAATGGAGATCCAATTTTGCCAGCACCATTTATTGAAGAAGCTGTCTTTCCTCCATTGTGTGTTATTTCCACCTTTATCAAATATCAGGTGACTGAAATTGCATGTACTCATGTTTAGTTCTTCAGTTGTGTTCCATTGATCTGTGTGTCTATTTTTTGTGCCATTGCCATGCTGTTTTTATGGCTATAGCTCTGTAATATAATCTGAGATCTGGTATTGTGATCCCTGGCCCCCTGCAGCATTGTTCTTTTTGCCCAACAATCCTTTAGATATCTGGGGTCTTTTCTGATTCCATATGAATTTTAGAGTGGCTTTTTCTACCTTTGTGAAGAATGTCATGGGTATTTTGATTAGTATTGTGCTGAATCTATAGTTTGCTTTTGGCAAGATGGTCATTTTCACAATATCAGTTCAACCAATCCATGACCAAGGTAGGTCCTTCCATCCTCTGGTCTCTCCCTCTATCTCTTTCTTTGAAGATTTGAAATTTTCATTGTAGAGATCTTTAAAGTTTTTGGTTAGATTCATCCCCAAATATTTTGTTTTATTTTATTTTATTGAGGCTATTGTGAATGAGAGAGTTTCTTTGAATATTTTTTCTGAATTCTTATTTTTACTTAGAAAGGCTATTGATTTTTCTAAGTTGATTGTGTAACCTGACACATTACTGAAAGTATTAATCGTTTCTAGTAATTTTCTGATAGAATTTTTTTGGATCTCATGTTTAAAATCATATTGTCTGCAAATAATGATAATTTGACCTTTTCTTTTCAAATTAGTACTCCTTAAATTTCCTTCTCTTGTCTTATTGCTCTTGCAAGAGTTTCAAGCACTGTATTGAAAAGGAGTGGAGATAGTGGACAGCCCTGTCTGGTTCCTAATTTCAGTGAGAATGCTTCAAGTTTTTCTCCATTTAGAATGATGTTGACCATGGGTTTGTTGTATGTAGTTTTAATTATGTTCAGGTATGTTTACTCCAGTCCATTCCCTCTAGGACATTTTTACTGAGTTTTTGTAATTTCGTACAACAGTACTTAATCAAATTTAGACTCCTCCCCATCCATGCCTCCCTATCCCCCAACTACCTCACATATTCCACCATACATGTTAAGTCCTATCCAGTCAAGCATTTGTACCCAGATGTCCTTCAGTATAAATTCACCCACTGGAGTCTAGTCAGTCCATCTAGATATCATATGTAAGGCATAGTGTCCCTTACCCAGCAGCAAAAAGTGTCCAATAACTATCAGCCTAGGGCCAGCATCTAGGACTTTTAATATGAATGCATATTGGATTTTGTCAAAGGCCATTTCTGAATCTATTTAGATAACCATATGATTCTTGTCTTTCAGTCCACTGAGATGTTTTATTACATTTATTGACTTACCTATATTGAACCATCCCTACATCTCTGGAATAAAGCCAATTTGATTGTGGTGGTTTTTTTTTCTTTCTTTTTTTTTTTTTTGGATGTGTGTTGGTATGCAGTCTGGAAATATGTTTTTCATACTCTGCATCTATGTTCATTAAGGACCTACAGTTTTGTTGTTGTTGTTGTTGCTGTGTCTTAACTTTTTTGGCTATTAGAGTGGTACTGGCTTCATAGAAGGACTTTGGGAGTTCTCCCTCTGTTTCTTTTTTTTTTTTTAATTTAAGAAGTACTGGTTGTAGATCTCCTTTGAATGTCTGTTAGAATTCTGCTGTGAATCCATCTGGGCCTTGACTTGTTTTGGTCAGTTTGTTTGTATTACTATATCAGTTACCTTATATGTTATGTGTTTGTTTAAGCTGTTGATCTCTTCTTGGTTTAACATTAGTGGTTTCTATTAATTTACAAATTCATCAATTTCCTTCAGATTTTCAAATTTAATGGAGTATAGTTTTTTTTTTTAATATTCCCTTATAATGTTCTGAAATTTTTGTGTCTGTTGTGGTGTTTCCACTTTCATCTCTGATTTTGTTAATTTGGATTTTCCCTTTCTTTCTTTTAATAAACTGGGGTAAGGGTCTGTACATCTTGTTTAACTTTTCAAAGAACCAGCTCTTAGATTAATTGATTCTTTGTACTGTTTTCTCTGTTTCTATTTCATTAATTTCTGTTCTGAATTTAATCTACTAGGTTTAGGATTGGTTTGTTCTTCCCTTTCCAGAGTCTTGAGTTGTACTGTTAGGTCCATTTCATGTATAATGTTATTTCATTCATATGTCTCTCTGATTATTCTTTGGCCAACTGACCTGTCCATTTGAGATAGTGGGGTACTGAAGTCACCTACTATAGCTGTGTTGGTGTAATTCTGATTTTTAATTTTACATTTTATTTATTTTTATTTTATGTGTATGCGTGCATTGCTTGGATGAAGGTAAGTGTACCTGTGTCATGCAATACCCTCAGAGGTCAGAGGAGGGTGTCGGATCCCCTGGGACTGTAGTTACATATAGTTGTTAACTGCCATATGGTTGCTGGGATTCAAACCTAGGTCTTCTGCAAGAACAACCAGTGCTCTGAACCACTGAGCCATCCTGTAATACTGTTTTTATGAAATTTGGTGCACCAGAGTTTGGTGCATATATGGTCATGATCATAATATCTGTTTGGTCAATTGTTCCTTTGACTAGATTGAAATGATCCCCTTTATCTCTTCTGATTAGTTTTAATTTGAAGTCTATTTTGTCAGATATTAGGATTGCAACACCTGCTTGCTTCTTAATGTCCTTTGCTGGTAATATTTTTTCCAAACTTTAATCCTCAGGTAGTATCTAGTGAGATGAGTTTCTTAAAGTCAGGAAGATGGTTTTTGTATCTTTATCCATTCCATTACCCTATGTCTTTTGACTGGGGAGTTGAGGCCATTGATATTTAGTTTTATTATTGAAAAACGTGGATTGGTTACTGTTGTTCTAATCTGTTCTTTTCTTGGTCCTATTTTGTGTTTCCATAATTACACCTCCATTTGTTTCTTTCTGTAACATCTTGTGTGTACTCATTCCTATTTTGGTCCTTTATATTGCTTCAATTATTCGCTATAGAACTGGTTTTGTGGACATAAATTCTTTCAGGCTTTCATGTCATGGAAAATTTTCTGTTCTCCTTCAACTACAATAGATAGTTTTGCTAGGTAAAGTATTTGGGGTTGGCATCCATGATCATTTAGGACTGAGAATCGTACGCTCTTCTGGCTTTCATAGTTTACGTTGAAAAGTCAGCTATAATTCTGAAGGGTTTTCCTTTATGTGTAATTTGTTGTTTCTGTTTTTGTACCCTCTCTTTGTTCTGTATATTTAATGTTTTACTATGATATGCTGTAGAGAGTTTCTGTTCTGGTCATATCTAATAGGTGTTCTATGTGCTTCTTGAATTTGTATAGGTAAGTCTTTCCTTAAAGTAGTGAATTTTTCTTCTATAATCCTGTTGAAGATCTGCCATTGGCTTCAGATTCTTCTTCTTACTGTATGTCTGTGATGCAGATTTGGTCTTTTCATGTCGTCCCATATTCTCTGCGTATTTCATTATTTTTTTTAATTTTGCATATTCTCTGCCTAAGGATTCCAGATCTTAAACTTTGTCAACCAGTTTTCATATTCTGCTTTCCATTTCATTCACTCTGCTTGTGAGGCTTTCTCCTGTTGTTTCCAATTGGCTTATTCAGTTTTTCAATTCTGTGTTCATATTAGTTTGGGTTTTCTTCAATATTTCTCTCTCTTTTATGAATTCACTTTCCAAGTCATGCATTGTTTTTAATATTTCATGAAGCCACATATTTGCATATTTTTGAGTCTCCATTACAAGTTTATGTCTAGCCTCTTTGAGTTCTTTGAGTTGTTTGTGTTTTAAGTTCTTTGATCATGTTTATAATTGTTCTCTTAAATTCTGTGTCATCAGATTCCTCAGGGTGATTCTCATTGTAGAACACTTCTAAAGGACTGGTGGATTTTGTTGGGTATTTATTCTCTTTGTTTTTCATACTATATATGCTTTTGCATTGCCATTTGGGTATATTGCTGTCTTTTGTTAAGTCTGTCTAACAGGAAATTTTATTCTTCCTCTGTTCATTTGAGTTTTGGTTTTATTTATATTGCTGATGTAGCTGGGTAGTTTTTTCTCAGGTATGACAGACAAGGTGAAGTTGGGGACAACCTGTGGATGGGGCTATCAAACTAGGCAGGGAAAAATGTTGGTCTTGGGAATCCAAGGCAAGGTGGGGTGAGAATAGTCAGGGTAGAAGGCTGGTCTCAGGAGTCTAAAGGTAAGGTGAGGTGGGGACAACCTGTGAAGGATCTAATAAACTAGACTAGAAAATAGAGCTGATCTGAGTGCAGGGGATCAGGATGCAATGGGTAGGTCTGGAGTAAGGCGGTAGTACAGAGATCAGGGCACAAAGAACAAAAGTGGGCATGTGCCCAAGGCTAGAATGGGTACAGGGTGTGGGGCCGAGGAAATTCACAGGTTTACTTTTAGAATAATATTGCTCTCATAATCACTACATTGCTAGAGGTTTTTTTTTTCTTTTTTAATAAATTTTAACTGAACTTTTCCTAGTTTCATACAATATCTTTTTATTTTTTATCATATTTATGCCTCCCTCCCCTTTCTGCACCTCTGTTATATACTAATACATTATTTTCATGTACTCTGTAATATATATTAATATCTATCAAGTCAAGTCTTTGTTCCCAAATGTCCTTCGATATGCATCCATCCACTAGAGGCTGATTAAACTATCTCTTGTCCCACCCTTAAAGAAAACCAGTAATAGTTATTTTCTTAAAAGGAAGATAAGGGTTCTTCATACCTGAGATAAAGTAATTTCATAATTTACTTTACCTCAAAATTGGAGAGATCAGTGCACACCTTTTCTGAGAGCATATCTGAATCATTGTATATCTTTAATGAATATTTTAAATCTTTTCCTCGGTTGTAATATTCATGAGTTTTCCTTATGTGGAACTACCATTGTAAAAATACCATTATATTAACACAGACTATTTAGATGACAATTTCTATGTTCTTATGATAGCTTTCTCCAAAATTATTATTATCCATACTCACTGTACACAGTGCTTCAAAAATGACATTTGGCATCATTTCAGTAATAAGTGTTTTGTAATAACAAATACAAGGAACTAAACTAGCATTTATATTTATGTATATATATATATATATATATATATATATATATATAGAGAGAGAGAGAGAGAGAGAGAGAATTTTGAGATAAGAACTTCCCAATTTGAATGTGAGATAACATAATAAACAGAAAGGGGTTGGGGACAAGGCTCATCAGCTAAGAGCACTGGTTGTTTTTACAGAGGACCTGGGTTCATTTGCCAGCACCCACATGACATCTAACAACTGTCCTTAACTACATTGTCATGAGGATCTGGTGCTCTCTTCTAACCTCTGCAGGCATTGAACAATGTGGGTGTACTTACATACATGCATGCCATACACTCATACACACAAAATAAAAATAATAAATATATTATAAAAAGGGAAAATTAACAATGATGCCAGTAGAGGTTAGTTTTAGGAGAGATGAGCCTATCAATCAGCAAAGAAAAATTTCAAAGATTAAAAGATATGTTGATATTGAGCTAGCAAAGATTAGTCAGTTGTTCAATATTTGCTTAACCTGGTCAAAAATTATTAAATCTGACATGTAGGGAAATGACCCATGTTGAAGGAATTCCTCCAAATTACCTGTTGTTACCCACTGCACAATTTTAGAAAAGAAGAAATCTGGTTACAAAAGTTTTAAAAAATCAAAATGTCAATTCCTTAAATATTATTTGAAAATACCATTTGATTACTATATGGCATGTGGAGTCTCTTTGGTAGTCTTATCTATTTGATGTTTCTGTATGCTTCTTATACCTTGGTAGCCATATCTTCCTTTAGATTAGGGAAATTTCCTCCTACGACTTTGTTGAAAATATTTTCTATTTCTTT
The DNA here is from genome assembly GCF_000622305.1 of Nannospalax galili. Classification (NCBI taxonomy): domain Eukaryota; kingdom Metazoa; phylum Chordata; class Mammalia; order Rodentia; family Spalacidae; genus Nannospalax; species Nannospalax galili. The sequence goes on from NW_008340940.1 coordinate 1,034,113, forward strand.
GACCTGGGTTTCTTCTCTGTCTTCATCTCAGAGTTTCTGTACCTCCTGTTCCTGGAATTTTTTTTAATGCTTAAGATTTTCTTTAGCTGAATGAGGTAATTCTTCTAGGTTGTCTTCAAGACTTTGGTAGTTTCTCCTCCAGCTGAGCCATTCTATTAGTGTGGCTTCCCACTGAGTTGTTTATTTCATTTTTTTCTCATTTAAAGTTTTATTTCAGTTTGGCTTTTTTAGGTATTCTATCCCTTTAATAAATTCTATTTTCATATCTTGAACTTGCTTTTTTAAATTTCATTCAACTGTCTGTGTTTTTGAAGTCTTTATTCCAGAATGTATGTATATCCTCTTTGGATTCCTTAATTGTATTTATCATTGCTATTTTGAACTCATTGACTAGCCCACCAAGGTATGCCCACTAGTGCAACAGTGGCATAAATGTCATGGGAGTAAGTAACAAAACACATCCTGGACATCACAAATTGGACTCAATGGACTTTTAAAAATATAGTGAACATGATATTAGATGGGTAGAGAGGTGTGGTAGGTCTCAAGGAAGTGGAGGAAGATATTAATATGATCAAAATACATTGTATGAAATATTCTAAAAATTAATAAAAATATTTTTTAAAATGTGACATTTGAAATATATTTTTCCTTATTGTGTTTGATGGTAAAGGTGACTTTTCTCAGAAAACGCAAGGAAATAAACTGTCCACACTGAGATACATATTGAAAATAAATAGGTGTAAAGACAACTCACAAAACTCATAGGTGATATCCATTCAGAACTAATAAAGGCAAATAGAATGAGAAAGTGAAATAAACTCATTATTTCTTGAATATCAAATGCTATACATGGGAAGGCATCCTCCTAGCAGCCATAAATCCAAACACTAAAAAAGGAGTGAGCTTTACAAAATAACATGAATGTGTGAAGGATTCTCAATCAACTTTTAAAGCATGTACACAGGAGCTGAAAAAAGAAATTGAATAATAGAACACACAGAATGAAAATATATTGAACCTAAAAAATAGAAAAAAATGTTTAGTGACTTTTTTTTTCAGTGAAAAGAATAAGATGAAAACACTAAGGCATCTCAGTAAAGGTACAAAAAAGAGAGCTGAGTAAAAATAAAGTGCACGTCAGCCTCCAAGGGTCAGGGATCATTGAGGAGGAGAGGGCAGAAACACAGTCAAAGCCAGAGGTGGTGGATGACCACAAGGGAACGTTTTTCCAGACAGCTGGGCAGCTTCTCATATGAAATGGTGACAGCAATAGTAACAGCATGAACAAGTCATATGCAAGCTCAAACCAGACAAAGTGCCAGCATAGAAGAGGGGAAATGGGTAAGAAACCCCAACCCTAGCTGAGGAGCTGTTTGTAACTGATAGGCACTGGAGGACTGAGAGTTTATCTCTTTTAAGGGCTGTAACACTGGGTAGATTAACCAAGCTCCAGTGAATGAATCTACATTGAAGGGCATGTGGGGGCACATGGTTAACTTGATAGGGCTTTAGATAGAAGGAAGATAAATAGATGATAGATAGATGATGATTGATGATAGATGATGGATAGATAGAGAGATAGATAGATAGATAGATAAATAGATGATAGATAGATAGATAGATAGATGATTGACAGATAGATAGATGATAGATAGATGATAGGCAGATAGATAGATTGATGACGATAGATAGAGAGATAGATGGATGATAGATGATAGACAGACAGATAAATGATAGATTAATGGAATTTGCAAAAGCTCATTTTAAAAACTAATAAAAATAGCGCACTTCCTTTTGAGTTGTCATGCAAATGGGGGTCACGCTTTATCAGGAGATAGGTATGCATTCTTCAGTTTTAAATATTAAAGACTGAATTAATTTAAAGAATGTGCAAAAGTTTAAGGACATATTCACAAGTTTGTCTTGTTTAAATAATAGTCAATGCTAAGCATCAGAATAAATTTCTGAGTAATAACAATGTTTTCCAAAAATTATAAGTTGATGCGTAAATTTTCCATCACAAACAATTTCCTTAAGGAAAATATTCTTTTATGTAAGCAACAGATTTTAACATAGAACTATATTCATATTTAATTTCTCAGGAACACTGCATTTATTCATGAATATGAGTTCGGGGACCAGATTCCCTGGGTGGATTTCAAGATCTGCTCCCTATATACTGCCAAATTTGGCGCATATGGCTTAAATTTGATATGCTCTCAATTCTTCATTTGTGAAATCAAAAAATTATTAATTGTTCATTGATTTTCAAGACAGACTAAATTCAAATTTCAGTATTTTCCTTTGTTATTTGTATGATGCATATAAAGTTATAGACAATATGTAAACATTTATTTTCCATATTTTTGGTAGAAAGAGATAATAGTCAAAATCTGCACACTTCAGTTTTAGTCTACAACACAATAGGAAAAAAAGGATATAGAAAAGACAATAAAGAGATCTCAAAAGACAAATAGTGAAACACATATGAGTGCAAAATATCCATTATTGGCAATAAAAGATATAGAAAATGAGATAGATGTGATTACCTTTAGAATTTGAGAGAGGCCGAGGCACCGATCTATTGAAAACCAAATAGGATAAGGAATGTTTATATGATATCCTTTTCATTTGAGGTATCTAACAAAGAGACAGTGTGGGTTATAAATATCAGATAACCTAGAGGAAAACAAACTTTCTCTAAAGGAAACATGCAAGTGTCTGATCCTCAAAAATACCTTTAGCCAAATGCAGTAAAAACAAGGAGTGGCAGTATGGCTTAGTAAGAGTGATAAAGAACTTGGGAAATTTCATGTATTTGTAAAATACCAAATAAGTTGCCAGGAAGACAATATAGTTACCGAAGACTTTGTGATGCACTTTAACATAGCTTAACAGAGTAATTATTTCTATAAGAATCACAAAACTGAATTATGAGGTATCAGGCGACAGGCGATAAAAAACAGAACCAGATACAATAATGAACAGACAGAATAAAAAGTAAGGATTCCTTAAAAAATACTTACAGAAGTACCAGATTAAAAATGAAATGAATCACTTTCTCTGTAGAAATCACAACAAGAGGCACAAAAATAGAAAAGAGAAGGAAGGAAGGGAAAGGGGGCCAAGAAAGTGAGAGGCACATAGTCCAAAAAAAAAAAAAAAAAAAAAAAAAAAAAAAAAAAAA
>NW_008340940.1:1037999-1065001 GCF_000622305.1 Nannospalax galili
CAGATATGTCAATGTTATTGCAATGAAATGCTTCTTCTAAGTATGTGGTTATTAAATAAATAATTAACTGGGAAAAAATAAAGAGCAAAGGTAAGACCAGTAAAAAAAAAAAGGAAACAAGACAGAAGTTTAAAATAAAGTTTTAAATATATAATTATAGGCAAGAATGCAAAATGAAACCAACAGTTCTTCATTTCACTGGAGCACTCAGTGAAGAGACATATCAGAATTCAGTACATTCACCTTAAGTAAAAGACATTTTAATTCACAGTGAATGAGAACACTGAAAGTGAGTACTCGGATTGAATCATAAAAACAAAATATTCTATTAACGATTTGAATTTCCAATGTATAGCAAGAATTTCCTTTACAGAGAAATCATGTAAAATAATCCATTGCATAGACAGAAATTACTCTGACCAAAGTGTTTGCCCAATTAATAATAGAATAAAGGAAAATAACGTCATATGGCCATTAAAAATGGACTGTTACTAAACAAAGCATTTTAGTAACATGGTCAATTAACACTACAGAGTGCTCAAATTCAGAGAATTTTTTGCATTTTCCCTAGTAAATTACAAAAATGTTAGTTTCGTGTAACACAAAAAATTGAAGAAACTGCAAACAAACTAATAATAAGTGCATTAAATAAGTGCATGCCATTAATCCCAGCACTTGGGAGGCAGGTGGATTTCTGAGAAGTTGAAGTCAGCCTGGTCTACATAGGAAGTTCCAGGCCAGCTGGGGCTATAGGGAGACTCTGTCTCAAAACAATAAAATGACAATAGTAAAAAAAAAAAATTAATATTAAATGTACGTGACTATTGAAATAAGACCAAATCAAGCATGAAGCTTAATTATCAGAGAGAAGAGAAGTTCGACATATCTTAACCATATTATATAGCACAACTAATAAAATTTAGGACATTAATGAGGGAACCAGAATTCAGAAAAGCATATATATTGATTCTGAATCTACAGTAACCTATAAAAATGTCATTTAGGAATGGAGAGATGGCTCAATAGGTAATATACTTGTATAAGCATGAGAGTTTGAATTCAGATCCCCAGAACCCATATCAAAAGCTCTTTGTGACAACATACTTCTGTAGTACTGGGGAAGTAGAGACAGGAGGGCTCCCCAAGATTCCCCGACCATTCACAGTTTAGTTAATTGCTGAACTCCAGATTCAGCAAAAGACCCTGTCTCAAAAAGTCAGGTGACGACCCACACACTACAATCTCATGTGCACAATGCAAACACACACACACAGGCACACACACACACAGGCACACACACACAGACACACAGACACAGAAACACACACACACAGACACAGACACACACACACATGGTTTTATTGGGAGCTAAAAACCAAGGATACGAAGGAGCACAACCGTCAGGAATCGTCAGGAAGGCCAACTGGAGTAAACAGCCACTCTTCCCAGGCAACTGTATGTAATTTGCCCCTAATCACACATGGTCTCCTGGGTTTGGGGAGGGCTAAAGCAAATAATCTGGGGAAGGCTAGGAAGAGAAGGCTTCAGCCATGCTGGGTGAAGGCTTTCAAGTGTGCACGCCCTCATGTCATTCATAATCCTCAGCATCCCCTCAGCTATCTCGGTAAGTAAGCTCAGTAATTTAACTGGCTACTCAAAAAAACTTAAAGCAAATATGGTTTGACACTAGAAACTTAAAAGGTAATAAGCATTGCTTAGTATCCCCAGGAAAAGAATTCTGACAACAGATGGAGAATTCATTTGTTAATGTTATTATGTCTCATAATTATTAAAAGAAAATGAGAATGGAAAAGATGTTAAAAGGATATTGGAATGGAGATATTTTCCAAAATAGAAAAAAAAAATGTGAAAGCATAAGCAAGTGATGGTCTGTGTTTGTTATGATATATAAAGGATGAGTCAAAAATAATATACATATAACTTAAAATTTCTAAGGTCATAGTTTAGTCAACCAGTTTAAGGAACAGAACATACATCTAGTCACGGTTTATCTGAGAACATTTGGGTTTTTTACCCGAGCTTTATCTACATAGCACATGGTAATTAAAAGTACCAGAATGATAGAACTAACCACATTGGATGTTTAACAGTCAATCTTTGAGGCCTATACAAATCTGGTCAGAGGGATGTAAAGGACAGTTTTTGCCCCTTGCCCTCCAAAGTCAACTAAGTTCCAGGGGACTATGGAACATCTGTCAAAATATCCTGTAACTGTGGTGAGTCACCTATCCTCTTCTTCATGGAGGCCGTGGAGACCCCACTAGATGGACTTGAACCAGTGTCCAGTCTGCAAAGAGGAGGGTCAATTCAGAGGAAATATTTCCCCCATGCTTCCAAGTGAAGCCAGACATGGTCAAGTAGGACCTTTGACTTATCTTCATATAGATGGAACTGGTAAAAGAAAAGAGCCAGGGGCTCCTCCCAAGCCCATGTGACCTCTGAGGAACAGATCCTGAAATGATCTTGAGTATAAAAATAAATTGATTTATTTGGGCCAACTGTATGATCTGAAACACCAAAAAGGAAAGTATAACCAAAAAGTAAAGTGATCAGTGTATTTCTTTAAGAGTTCAAGGGATTACACTTCCCAGACATTAAGCTTAAGTCCATATAAAAAGTTATTTAGACAATTATTTCTCATTGATGATTTTGTTACTAATCAGAAAGAGCTGCTCAGATGTAAGACTTCAAATCTTGGTCTGTAATACTGTACTGCCCACCTGTAGCTAAGGGAGACAACCCGGTATTGTTCTAAAATGATGGCTAAATTTGTTTTCTCCCCCTATCAAGAAGAATTTAAGAGGGAACTGACACTGATTCTAACCACTCCAACAGTTATCAAAGTGCCTGAAAGCAAATCCTGAATCCATCATTCTTGAGTCCAACCTTGGCAGACAGAAGAAAAATGAGGAGGAACAAAAGAGAGGGACACTTTTGGAAGCTCTTGTCAAGAAATTCCAAGGAACTCTCATGAATATTTGAAATCTGCCCTGTTCTTTTTTCTAGTTCCCTGTCTAGAACTTGTAATGCTAATTACTCTTGCCTTTACTTCTCCTTCACATCTCCTAATCACCAGTCAAGGACTTTCTTTTTCCCCCTACAGATAAGAGTTATGTAAATTGGGAATCTTTTAGATAGATCCACTGAAGGGGTACCCCAGTCACCTCACCCTGTGTCCCTGTTCAGCATGGAAGAAGTCACAGCGGTCTACATGCCGATTCCCTACCCTATCTGCAAGTGGGATAACCTTTTCAGAGGATAGTGTGATAAGAATAGGACATAGGAATTGGCTAGGCACTTAGTGTAAAAAGAACCTAAAGAAAAGTTGCCAGTTTCTTGGCTAAAAGTCAAAATGTCCTTGGGCTTCTTAGTAACATACTCTTTTCCAAAGGCCAAAAATGTCAAACGTTTTTGGGAGCTCTTATCTAATCTTTAAAAGATTTGAGAGTTACCTCTTCACAAGGGTGGGGGGAATGTTAGAGTAGCAAAAGCCCCATAAAAAAAGAAAGAGTACATGAAGATATCAGAAAAAGTGATGGGGAGATATGGGAGAAATTGGAGGCCGGAGGGAGTCGGCATGGATTTAATCAAAATGCTTTACATGCATGTATGGAAGTCTCAGTAAGTTATTTTTTAAAAACCAAGGATATGAAAATATTAATGGTACAAGTTAAAATCTTTAAAGATAAATTTAACCTTAGAAATAAAACAGTCCTTTGACAAATACAGATTTTACCATGTCTTATATCAGGAACAAGTAGACATATGGCTTACACAATCAAAGACAAAGTGTATTCTGAGTAGATCATTTGACAAAATCTAAACCTTAATGGATGACACAATAACATAGAAATATGGCAAGAAGCATTTACCATGTATACGATTATAAAAGCTTAAGTCCTAGTAAAGAGAAAACAGTAAGGGAGAGGGGAGAGACTCAGTTTTGATCACAGAGTGAAGCCAATTGATCTATAGATGATTCTTACTGAAAAGAGAATCCTGGAAGGGAGGCTGAAAAAAAATGCCAAGGAAGTGGTAGTAAGTTGAAAACACAAGGAAAAAAGGCTTAACAGTTCTAATCTTTTCTAAAACATGACCTTGTTCAATGTCATTTTGAAACTTCTCTTATCAAGTAAGGGTCTATATCCTATCTCCTTGTTCTTTAGGCTTTTTTGGTACAACAGAATGTGGCAGATGTAGCACCAATTGGAATCTACATGATACTTTCTACAGAAATGTTCCAGGTTCTGAACACAGTAAGCATGGAGTGGGGTGGGATTAGGAGTTGCCTATTGAACAGTGAGACCCCACGGAGCAGACACAAGACAACCTTCCATGTGAGGACTTTGGGTATAACCCTAACCCTAACCAAACCAATCTGGTACCTGAGGGATGAGACCAGAGCGAAGCTAACTGAGATGTGCGTAATTTCCTTCTCCAGTTCAAATCAGTCCAAGTGACCATTGCACAGAATTTTTACCATGACTTATTCAAGAATGGAAAACTATTAAAGGAGGAACTGCTTTATAGTAGAATAAATAAATCTGTACAATCGTAAGATGACAATAGTGCCATAAGGTAATGACACAATCATTCAAAAATAATTTTGTGCTATTCTGGAAGATAAAAGACAGAAACAAGCTATCAATAAAAGATATAAATATTTAATGAGTGAGGAATATAAGAAAAATGAGTAATATATGTAAGTAGTCATTAATACAGTTAACTGGATATGTTTGGCAGATTAACAGCAAAATTAGGACCATGAATGTATACTATTTCTTTCTAGGCTTCTATTCTACATTAATTCAATTTGACTTATTTGAGTGAAAAGCATATATGTTAAAACTATTTGACCACTAACAAAAGTAGAAATATCAAACAATAATAGAAAGACATTTAAACTTGGACATTTAGTAATCTCCATTTTGATATAATTAAAAACAAGGGGGAAAAAAAACAACAAAATCATCCAGCAAATATGCAGGGATATATTTCTTCAGTTCTTTGAACAGAGATTGCAAAATCTAAACAGAAATATGTCTAAAGACTGGCATGAAATGTTCTTGGGGAGTCATTCCCTTAAAATGCCTTTATGGGCTTGAGAGATGGCTCAGCAGTTAAGAACACTATTCTTGCAGAAGACCTGGGTTTGAATCCCAGCACCCACATGGCAGCTAACAACTGTCCATAACTCCAGTTCCAGGGGATCCGAAGCCTCTTCTGTCCTCCATGGGCATTGCATGACACGGGTGTACTTACATGCAGGCCATACACACATATGCATAAAATAAAAATAAGTTTTAAAAATGCCTTTATATAACCTAGGCTGTCCTTCCACTCACTATGTAGGCAAGAATGACATCCAGTTTTTCCATGTATCTTTTCAAATCTAAATATTTGTTCCATTAGAATTCATCAAACATTACATGCATGCATATATATGTGTATATATATATATTCCCTCTTGGAATTCAAAACCTGAAATAAACTGAAGATATGCCATATATAATACACTGAAATGGACATCAGTGACTATTTTTGAGAATTAATCACAGTAATTCAAAGTGTAAGTAGCATTGCAGAAAAATACTTCAATATTATCTCATTTTTTGAAGAAAAGCCTTCACTCTGTAGACAAGGGTTGTATGAAACTAGCCATGTGGTCTTGGTTGACATCAAGTTCATAGTAATCCTGCATTTCTTCACAGTACTTTCAACAATGTGTTAAACGGGTATTAATTTTCTTGGTAAGAGGTTGCTTTTAACAAGTTTTCTGGGGGTGGGAAGATGGCTAACTCAAGTGCTTCCCACATACCACAAGGAATTGAGTGGGAGCCCCTGCATCCAATAATGATGCCAGAAACATTGACATGCATCTGTCATTCCAGTCCTGGCAGGCAGAGGGTCTCTGGGACTTGCTGGCCAACCAATCTAGCAGAATCAGCCATCTCCAATTCAAAAAGAATGTAGAGAATGATTGAAAAGTTCACCCAACACTGACTCATGATATCCTGCACACCTGTTTGCATAAACACATATTCAAATATGCAAAAAAGAAGAGAAAATTTAATTTTAGAGAATTTTAAATTTTTCTATGAGTGGAAGTTAGCTCAATACACCAAAACCTCTACATAACAAGACTATAGCAAACAATCTACTAAGTGGGGGGGAAAAAAACCTGAAAGTATTTTCTGTAAAACCAGGAACAAGTTAAGAATACTTGTTCAGCACTCTCTACATTTGTTCAATATATTGAAGTCTTAAAGAAATAAATCAAAAGAAAGAAATAAAAGAAGTATACAGGCATAAGTAAAACTTCAAATTATCTGTAGTTATAGATGATAATATCGTTAAATGATACTAATGGTTCCACCTGAAAACTCTGATCAATACAATGAAGTTGTCCAATATATAGTGATTGTATAAGAATCAGTAGCTCTTCTATATATCAATATTAACATGCTGAGAAACAAATCAAGAAATCAGTACCATTCACAATAGGCTACAAAAGTTAGAATAAATCCTCTACACAAAATAATTTATAACAGAATAAAGGCATTAAAGAAACCAATAGAAGATGGAATACCTCCCATGCCCAGGGATTAGCTAAATAGTGTGGAATTGACTATATTACTGAAAACAATCCACTGATTCAATGCAATTTCCACAAAAACATCAATAAAATTGTACCATCTATTCATATTATATTAAATGGATTAAACAAAGTATTTTCATTTCTTTAAGATTTGTAGTAAGTTTTCAAGGAATGCACAATACAGTTGCACATCAGCTGATTTCTGATAAAGTATTATGGAGTCATATTTGTTTGGTGTTTTGGTTAGAGACTTCACTAACTTAAAATATATGTGTTTAAAAATATATATTAAATTACATGAGGTTCAAAAAGCCTTATAATTTCTAAAATTCTCTTTGTTACCTTATGCTCTAGTCTGTATTGATTGCAGTGACAAAACACTCCGACCAATACCAACTTGGGGAGGAAAGGGGTTCTTTGGTCATCAGGGAATCGAAAGTAGGAAATCAGGTTGGGAATCTGGAGGCAGGAGCTGAAGCATAGGCCATGGAGGAATGCTGTTTGATGGCTTGCTCCTATGGCCCATGCTGAGCCTGCTTTATTATACAATACAGAACAACCTGCCCCAGAGTGGCACTGCCCACAGTGGGCTGGGTCTTCCCACACTACTCAAAAATCAAGAAAATACTCCACAGACATGGCCATAGGCCAGTCCAATGGAAGAAATTCTTGAATTGAGGCTCTCTCTACCCAGGCATGCCAATTTGAAAACTAAAGCTACCCAGCACAATTTACCCCTTCTCAACTTGATATATAGACACATCACTATTAAACCACAACCTTTACATTTCTTGTTCCCAAGATATGATGTTAACAATATCACAAGGTAAGACAGCACAACTTTAAAAGTCCCAGAGTCCTTAAAAAATCCAAACAGTTAAAAGTTCATAGTCTTATTTAAAAGTGTCTTAACTGCAGGCTCCTATAAAATCCAAAACAAGTACTGTCTTATTCCAAAAGGAAAGAATTGGGTACACCTAAGCAAAAACCTAAGTCCAGCAAAGTAGCTCAAGGCTGTACAAATGGGATTCACTTACGATATTCTGGGCTCCAAAGAGTTCTTGGCAGCTCCACTTCTCTGACTCAGCTGTCCACAGCACAAGCAGCTGATCACACAGCCTCAGACCAGCTCCATTCACACCTGCTGCTGCCCTTGGGGGTTGTCCCATGGACCTGGCATCTCCAAAATGCCGGGGTCTCCACTGAAACTGAGGCTGCACTTTCACCAATGGCCTCTTCTGGCCTCTTGGGGTGCAAAGCCTCAGATTCTCTCCATGATCCCTTCAATACTGGGATTTTCACTGCAACTGAGGCTGCACTTTCAACTCTGGCCTTTCCTGGCCTCTCAGAGTGCCAAGCATCAGCTGCTTTCTGTGACCATTTCATGCTTTCAACACCAGAACCATGCAGGAGACTCTGACACATTACCAAGTCCTGTTTCCAGCTTGAGATGAAGGCTCTGGCACTCTCTGGACCATAATTCCTGTATGCTGACCTGAGGAAATACTTCCTGGAGGTTTTTGCCACAATGGTTCTGGTCTCTTGTACTTAAAACTGATTTTTCAGCTCCAGCTAATTAGCATCAATTGTCCAAGTAAAACAAAGGTTTCATTTCAGTCGTTCTAGTCTCTTATTTTTTTTATATATATATATTTTTTTAACAGAGAATTGGGTAGGAGTTTATTTACAGATGAGTGGGTGCCCCACATTTATGGGTGTGCCATAAAGTCCACACCCAAATACAGATCCTGTGACCTCCAGACAACTCCACAAAATGGTGAGAGAGGTGTTCTCTGCATGTATATACACTTTGACCACCCCACACTTTGACTGACTGGGTGGGAAGGGTAACCGACTCCTCTTTCTGTCCCTTGATGAGCATGGGAAAGAGGTGTGACTTTAACTTGCAGGCATAGTGGTTGGAGGACACTTCCAGTTAACATTCCACCCCTTCCTCCAACTCTAACATTTTTTATGCCAACCTCTTCCACAAAAGTCCCTGAGCCTTGGAGGGAGTGGTATGTGTGGGTGATCTTCCTCCCATTGTGACAAGGCCCTGAATTTTCAGGTCTCTGCCTCATCTGTTTTCCATGAGCTATTGGCCAGTTTCAGTGGGATTCCATCTACTATTAAAACACACACATCAAGAAGCAAGAACATCTAAACAGTGACTGCTATAATAACCTATGGATGTAAACACAAATGCCTTGTTGGTACTTTTAACAGGTACATCACTTCCATCTAACAAAGCAATTGCAGTGACTTTCCACTGGGGCCTATATTCTCCTTTGCCACAGGGGTTGGTTGGGTCTACAGTACAAGATATATGTTCTACCCTTAGAAGCAGGCACTATATCCACTCAAAAATTTGCTGGTTGTACCTACACTAGACACACCACTATTGCACCAGCAGGAACATCTCGTTTGCTATGTTGGTAGTGCAACACATGGGGTCCTTAGTTGAAGAGAATTATAGGGGACTATTCTCCTGCAGTCATCTGCACATTACCTTTTGGCACATTGAAAGCCACCCATCTAGTGGCAGGGAGTTTCCAGCTTAGTCCAAGCTTGATTTCTCCCTCTCCTGCACTCACATCATGCAGTGTCTTCAGCAATAGGGTTTTTCCATCCACTTCTGGTGTACAACTAACATTAGTGGCAATGGCTTTTATTGTTTGGGGGACCTCTAGGATCCCTCAGGCCAACAGACTGGGGCGGCAACCCACCTCTGGCACTGGAATTTCCATCTAAGAACTGTATTGCTTCTGGAAGTTCTTTCTTCCATCCCCGTAGGGTTCCTTATGTGATTTTTTCTTTTCTTTTCTTTTTTTTTTTTTTAGTGTGTATCTGGAGAACTTTTCCCCCCTTTATTCCCACAGTTCTTTATATAGGCATCCTTCCCCCCTTCCCTTTAACTACCCCCTTTTTGCATATTTCTCCCTTAATAACACCTTCATCCTACTAATCTTCTCTCTTGGATTCTTTGTTTCCCTTTACCTCCCTGATTTCCTGCCATGTTACTGGTCCCTGCAGGTCCATTAGGATAGGCACTCACTTATAAGGATTTGGTGCTCGGATCCACAAATAAGGGAGAACATACATTGTTTGTTTTTCTGAGTCTGTGTTACTTCACTTAATATAACAGTTTCTAGATCCATGCATTTACCTGAAAAATTTCATGATTTCATCCATCTTTACTGCTGAATGGAACTCCATTGTGTAAATGTACCATATTTTTGTCAACCACTCATCAGTTGAGGGACACTTAGGTTGCTTCCATCTCTTAGCTATTGTGAAAAGAGCAGCAATAGACATGGTTGTACAAGTATCTCTACAATAATCTGAGTCCTCTGGGTATATGCCAAGGAGTGGTATAACTTTATCATATGGTAGAGTTATTTTTACTTTATTAAGAGTTCTCCACACTGTTTTCCATAGGGGTTGCACAAGCTTGCAATCCCACCATCAGTGAATGAGCATTCCCCTTTCTCCACATCCTCACCAGCATTTGGAACCATTCATTTGTTCTCTTGATCCTAGCCATTCTGACTGGGGTAAGGTGAGAGCTTAAGGTAGTTTTAATTTGCATTTCCCTAATCACTAATGATGTTGAACACTTTTAAAGATGTTTCTTAGTCATCTTTTCTTCTTCTTTTGAGAACTCTCTGTTTGGATCTTTAGCCCATCTTTTAATTGGGTCATTTGCTTTCTTTCTTCTTTGTTTTTATAGTTCTTTACCTATTCTGGATGTTAAACCTCTGTCAGATGTGTCACTGGTGAAGATTTTTTCCCACTCTGTGGGTTTTCTCTTCATGTTTTTGATTGTTTCTTTTCCTGTAAAGAGCTTTTTATTTTAATGAGGTCCCACTTGTTGACTGTTGACCTTAATTCCTGAACAACTGATGTTCTATTTAGAAAGTCCTTTCCTACACCCATATCTTGTAGGTTATTGCCAATGTTTTCTTCTAACAGTTTCAGAGTTTCTAGTTTCACATTCAATATTTTCTTCTAATAATTTCAGGGTTTCCCATTTCCCATTGAGGCCTTTGACATACTTGGAGTTGACTTTGTGCAAGGTGACAGGTAAGGATCTAGTTTCATTCTTCTACAGGTGGAAATCCAGTTTTGCCAGCACCATTTGTTGAAGATGCTGTCTTTCCTCCTTTGTGTGTTCTTGGCACCTTTGTCAAATATGAGGTGGCTGAAATCGCATGTACTCAGGTTTATGTCTTCAACAATCACAGTTGCTTCTTCAACCTCAGCTGATCAGAACCCACAAACTTTCAATTCAAGATATCACACAAACAACCCTGAAAGTATCTGCTTCCCCTTTAAACCTTCACAAGTGAGGCCTCCATTTTCCACAACTCTTTCAGAATAACTCTTCCAAGCTCTGCAGCAATAAACTCTAAGCACTCAATGTCTTTCCCAGCCCAAAATTCCAAATGCTTCCACAATCCTCCAAAGTCAGGTCTGTCACCGCAATACCAAGCTCCTGGTAACAATATATGTTCTAGTCTGCCTTCAATTGCTGTGACAAAACACTCTGACCAATACCAATTTGAGGAGGAAAGGGTTTATTTGGCTTAAATCTCCTTGGTCACAGTTCATCAGGGAACCCAAGGTAGAGCCTCAGGGCAGGAACCTGGAAGCAGGAGCTGAAGCATAGGCCATGGAAGAATGCTATTTGATGGCTTGCTACACTGACCCATGCTCAGCATGCTTTCTTTTACAATATAGAACAAAATGCCCAGGAGTAGCACCACCCACAGTGGGTTAGCTCCTCCCACACACTCAAAAATCAAGAAAATACTCCACAGACATGGCCACATGCCAGTCCAATGGAGAAATTTCCCCAATTGAGGCTCCCTCTATCCAGACCTGTCAACTTGATATGTAAAGCTATTCAGAACACTTACCATACTTTTCTTGCCTCTACTTTTCTCCATCATGATGGAGAAACACAACTTTGCTAGTAAAGAACAAATGATCTGCATAATTTGAGAGAAGCAAGAAAATCTTTCTCAAAATTGAAATCAAGTATAATGGTCATTCCAAGGCCTGTGTAAGTACATTTCCTAGATATAGGCATATAAATTTATTTTAGAGTATTGAAGAGTTTTGCTGTTGTGATCAAGCTTAGCTCACATAAAAACTCTTAGATTAAACATTGATTATAAACTAACTCATCACTTTATAAAATATATAATCATGAATTTAAATGATGGGAAGGAAATATAGTAGAAACATTTGTCAGATAATATGCATTTATGACCATTTATTCTTATAAAATAAATAATCAATGACTAGAGAGATGGCTCAGTGGTTAAGAATCGGTATTACTCTTACACAGGACCTGAGTTTTGTTCCTACATAGTTCCACAAGTAGGATGGCTCACAGCCGCCTGTAATTCCAGTTCCAAAGAATCTGACACACTCTTCTGGATTCTGAAGACACCTGAACTCACATGTGTGCATGCTCCAGACAGACATGCTCATACACACATAATTAAATAAAATAAAATTTTAAAATTAAAAAGTCATGAAGGAGAGGAAAATTGATAACTGTCATCAATTAATATTTTGCTGACCACATATAAGATGTATATGTGGCAGGTTATTGCCAATGCTCTTGATTATTTCCCATAACTAGAAGATAAGACCCTACTGCTGAAGACAGGACATTCTGATAGAGGACTTGGAGCAAGGGAGCAGGAACTAACCCAGAAGTCTTCTACCTGAAGTTTAGCTCTCCTAATGCTAGATGATAAGATGCAAACTGTGAAGGGAGAAAAATCAATCAATGGCCCAACCCAGCCCTAAAACCTTGTAACCATAACAACTGGCACAGCAAACTACCTCTATTGGTGCAGTAGTGGCACTGTTATCTTGGGGGGTGGGGGGAGCAATATCTAGCTTATTGGGCTTAAAGTCCTCTCAACAGGAGTGAGCTCATGAGTGGCATTGCAAATACAACCAAGTACACATGGCTAGAAAGGACACAGATCCTAGAGAAAACTTTATCTCTGTCATATCTCTAGACAAATGAAATTTCTTACCATATGCTAAATATGGATCCTTATATTTACAGAAAAGCATACTGTACACCACTCATCAAAGAAGCTTATTTTTGAAACAGGTTATGTAGAGTCTCACAACTGGTCAGCCACAGAGAATATACTTCTGAGAGATGCCCAGTTGTTTGTGACACATCTTCAGTTGAGCCTCTACACTTAAGGTGCAGAGAACATAGTGGAATGAGGGGTAGAGAGAAAACTAGTGCTTCCTTCAATTCTCACCAGTGGAGCTTCCTTATACAATAGAATGTGACACACAGAAGGCTACAACTGGCCAAGTTTTAAAGCATAGGAGGCTGCAGAGTATGTATATCTGGATACAACTCCTATATTAAACTTCACCCACCCATGGCTGACTCAGGGACCATTGGGGAAGAGAGGGTGGAAAGACTGTAAGAACAAGGGCTGGTTCATGAACACAGGGAAGCAGAGGCTTTCAGGCCACTGGAAATTTTCACGTAGGAACTTGTGGAGATAGTGGCATCGAACACAGGACCCATGCCAACTCAGTCAGACGAGGAGGGAGAGAAATAAGTGTGGGGCTAGTCATAGGCTAGGAACTATTGGAGACTGATTATTACTGGGTGAGGGAGAGTAGACCTTACTTACAATCTATAGATAGGCCTACTAGACTCCTATCATTCACTACAGTGAATGAATGTGCACTGAAGGATATCTGGGTACAAATGCCTGGTTTGATAGGATTTAACACGTATGGCAAATTACATGAGGTACTGTGGGGAGTTGTGTGTCATGGATGGGGGAGGGGTCTAAATGTGATTAAGAACTGTCATATGGAATGTACAAAACCTCAATAAAAATTAAATATATATATATGTGTGTGTGTGTGTGTGTGTGTGTGTGTGTGTGTGTGTGTGTGTGTGTGTGTGTATCTACTATGCCCTGCAGCTCTTGATTCCAGATCATTCTCTGAGAGCTTGAATGGCATGCTACTGCATAAAAGAGATTAGAGAAGCTACTTAACATTATTTTTAGAAGGGATCATATTTAGTAATAGAATCTCTTAGAAAAACAGTTTTATGCTAGTGAACAGCTTAGTTTTTCATTAAAACATCTGGGAAACACTTTAAAAGAATTGATGAGTAGGACTGAGACTTAATGGGTCTGCGGTGAAGCCAAGACATGTGTGTATGTGTTTGTGCACGTGTGTGTGTGTGTGTTTGTGTGTGTGTGTGTGTGTGTGTGTGTGTTGCCAGCTCCCTGAGTGAGTTTCCTGTTCAGCTATGCTCAAAGGAAAATTGCTCTTGCTTTTATTTCTCAGGCTTATTTGGTAATTTCCACCTAACTTTCCTTCTTGGCTTTGATTTCCTGCCTCATTACCTAGAACCATCCTACCTAATAACAAATATTAATATTAAAAGTATCTTGTTATTTATTAAATACTTTTATTTTCTAATTGGAACTCAGAGATCAAAAATCTTCATGTCTGATATGGGTACAAGAAATCTGTATTTTTAGTAAACCTCTAGATGACTTTAATCAATATCACAGATGTGCTGCTACTGAAATTATTAGGGTTATTTATTTGCAAGTGTGGGATTTGTTGCAGGAACAATCATGGGTTATAGGTCTTTTGGATACAACTGGCACCACTGGTACCACTTCCAAAATTTATTTTAGGGATTGTATTTGTTAAAGCATGTAGAAAAGTGACTGGCACAAATACGAATATTCATTGAATGTTACCTGTAGCATTATTGTTGTCATCTATTTGTGTAATTACATATATCTAAACAGGTACCTCACACAGTTCATAGGAACACCAGAATATGTTTCCTGTGAGGCCTCTTGTCCTTTGGGATTTTTAAATTATTCCAAGAACTTCTGATCTAAGCTAATCACTCACATATTTAGTATGAACAGTTCTTCAATCATTAAATTCAATCTTAACTCCCATGAAAATTTTTTTATGTAGGTAAGAAACAATCTCATACAAACACAGAAGCTACTTTTAATTAACAAATTCTAGAATAAGAAAACAGTATCTTCAGAAAGCCTGACTTAAATACAGAATAAAATTTCATAAGGCTAGTGCAGAAAGTGACTTTCTTTTTTTTAAATTTTGTTTACTATTTTTATTTTATATGTATGTGTATATTGCATTGCCTGCATGTCGGTAAGTGCACCCATGTCATTCAATGTCTGCAGAGGACAAAAGAGGCTGTCAGATGCCCTGGAACTGGAGCTATGGACAGCTGTTAGCTGCCATGTGGGTGCTTGGATTTGAACCCAGGTCTTCTGCAAGAACAGCCAGTGTTGTTAACCACTTAGCCATCTCTCCAGCCCCAAAAGTGACTTTCTTAATCATCAGACTGCTTGAGTTTGGGAGGTTTTTAAGTTTATTATTTGCATTAAGAGCTGAAACATAAACTTACACATTTCAGCAAGCTTAAATAGTGGGCTCTATTTTCAGTTAGAATGCTGAGTTGCACAGCTCAGCATGTACAACACATTTGGATCACAGTTATGGGTTGTTTATTCTGTATCTTGGGGGTTGACAATACATAATTATAAAGTCATTGATCATCTGTGGTTCAGGTAACAAGTTATCATCTAAGAAGAAGAATACGAAGTGGAATTAAGCTCAGTTGTTTTCTTTTGGATTTTCTTCTCTTCAAGTATGTTTATCACAGTTTTCTTCTAGAAACCCCAGATAAAGGATGGAGGAGCTATATTTTGTTATATACTGAAAAACAATCATAAGATTAACACAATAATTACTTTTTGACAGTTACACATTAAATGGTTTATTTTGTAATTATGACGACTCCAATAAATCCTCTCTTTAAAATAACTTTAGATATATACAAGCTCAAAATAATTCTATTAATCTAGTTATTCCAAGAAATTTCAGATATTAATGTGTTTCTTTAGTATTTTTATTTTGAGTGAAGAAGTGTAAATAAAAATCAACCAAGCTAGGCATAGTGGCAGTATTTAATAGAAGCATTCTGGAATAGAAACAGGAAAATTGCTATAGATTCAAACCAGCAGTGACTAGGGAACTAGATCCTGTCACAAAAATAAAATCACATCTATCTCTCAAAAGTTAATTATGGCTCTTTATAGACAGAAAAGAGAAGGATTCTGAATATTTGTGTCTCTAGGAATGAATACTAAGGCATTGGGTGCAGCTCAACATTTCTGAGTTCAGAGGCAAAACAGAGATGACCTAAGGCCTTCTAAAAGTTTATATCATATTTTAATAATGTCACAGTTCTTAAATAAGTATTCTTACTTTCTTATCATAAAAGTAAGATTATATGGGTCTATGTTAGCCATATTTTATACTTGCAGATGATTTAAAGTACAAGGAGAGTTGTAAGATAATACATAAATTTACAAATATATTGAATCTGCTTATGGAAGGAAAAGTAGTATTAAGCTTTCAGAATACTGTGTCGATTGCCTTGAGAGGAATGTAAGATATTTAAAAATCAATGTAAAGAAGAAAATGACAGTTTCTAGAACAAGCATTATCATAACTAAACACAAAACCAAAGAGCAGCACACCTAAAAATATCCTACCCTTGAGGTCAAAACTATATTTACAAGGATATTACACTCATTCTCCCTCTTGTGATAACCTTGGTATTTTATTTATGATATTATTGATTTGTGTTCTCTCACCTTATTATTTAGTCAGGTTTTTTGAGGGATGTGTAAATTTTGTTGATGTTTTTCAATAAACTCATTCTTGGTTTTGCTAAAACCATCTGCTTTTGTTGATTCATTGATTTCTGCTGTTACTTCTATTATTCCCCCACCCCTTTTGATTGCTTTTATTTTATTATCTTCCTAATACAGATCTTCATATCACTGGATGTAGAAACATTAAAAATAATATTTAAATTCTTCCCTTTTGAAGTAGTTTTGCCTTCATTCAAATAATTTTGATATGAATATGTATATGTGGGATTTTTGGTCATTCATTTCAAAACACTTTTAAAAATTACTTTAGCTTTTCTGTTTGAATAATTTTCTAAATATATGTTTCCTACTTTCCACATGTGTTACTTCTCTAAAATATTATATTAATGTTGCCTTCTATTAGTTTTTGATAGAAAACAAGATGCATAAAATTTTAGTCATTTCAAATCTAATGTAGACCTGTTTTATGCCAAGTATATTTTCTACCTTTAAATGTAAAATGAAATTTGAAAAAATATGAATTTCCAGTGACAATGACTTTTTATTAAGTTAGTTATGCCAGGCTCAGTGGTATACAGTTTTTATCCCAGGACTCTGGAGGTAGAAGCAGGCAGATCTCTGTGAGATCAAGTCCAGCCTGGTCTACATAGAGTTCCAAGCCAGCTTGGGCTACAGGGAGACCCGTTTCAAAAATAAAGAAATGTAAGTTATATAAAGTTTCTATCAGTCTTTTTCAGAAAGTCTAGAGTGTAATCTTGTTTGTATTTGTGTTATCTGCATATGTTGAGGTTCTGTTATTAGGTCCATATCCATGTAATTATTTTATGTAAATTGTTCCCTTTTATTGGTTGATACTTTTTCTTACAATTTTCTTTAGGATTAGTTTATGTCATTAAAAGTAATTCTGGCTTTCTTTTTTTTTTTTTTTTTTGTATGGAGTACTTTATCTACTTATTTTTCAGTAGGCTGTGAATTTACATATAAATTGTAACACATAAAAGCATGAGACTCTTCCAGCACTGGACTTAAGCTCCAGGCCCACCACAGCACTGGTTTTACTTCTGTGGAAGTGTGCTTTATGCTGGCCTCCCTGGACAGAAGCTTTAGAACCATACACATGGTTCCAGCTGGAGCTTTCCCTCAGTGACCCAGTTAGCAAAACAAACCCAATGAATGAAGCACCAGGCTGGTGTTTGAAGTTCACCCCCAAAGAGCTACAGTACCAGCTAGTACCCAGGGCCTTGGGCTAGGCACTGTGGAGACAGACACTATTCCCTAGGCTGATGCAAGCACCCTGCTACATTCCATCCTGAGCATTCTAACAGAAGGCTACCCAGGAGCCCTCCTTTAATGTCTGGATTGGACAATTTGTGAAGAAGTTCCCTGCTGAAACCAGTCTGTAAATACTAAAGGAGATGCCTTCTTCCACAAGTTGGCACCCCCAGCCATTCTCCAGTGCTTGTGCATCCACTGAATCTAGTTAGCATATCTAGAGTTCCTTATTTTGGGAAGATCAGCTCTTCTATACCTAGCAGTGATCAGTTGTCAATACTCCTTTACATAAGATTGGGGTCTGCTGTTCATTTTTCCAGTTCTCTGCTGGGTTAATGTCTGGGAGTCTCTTGGGCCACCCTGGCCAACAACTCAAAGGAAGGAGTTTTCCTTTATGGTATTGTTTCTTGTTATGTAGCTTTTAGCTATACACATGGACTCTTAAAGATTATATTGATCCCTTTAATCTTTGGTAATACTTTCTTTTTGAGTGTTTAAGACTATACTTTGGCCTGATAAACCAATTTATTTTTACTCTTAAGTTCGTTTGAGGATCTGTTCCTTAGGGGACACATGGGCTTGCAAGGAGCCCCTGGCTCCTTTCTTTTACCAGTTCCATCTATGTGAAGATAAGTCAAAGGTCCTACTTGACCATGGCTGTCTTCACTTGGAAGCATGACGGAACTGTTTCCTCTGTGTTGACCCTGCTCTTCCTAGACTGGACATTGATTCAAGTCCATTTGGTGAGGTCTCCATGGCCTCCTTGATCAAGAGGACAGGTGATAGACCACAGTTACAGGATGTTTTGAAAGTTGTTCATAGTCTCCTGGAACTTAGTTGACTTAGGAGGGCAAGGAACAAAAAGTGTCCTTTATGTCCCTCTGACCAAATTAGTATAGGCCTCAAAGTACAGCTGTTAGACATCCAAGAAGATTAATTCCACCAGTCTGGTACTTTTAATTACCATGTGTTATGTAGATAAAGCTTGGGCAAAGACCAAACATTCCTTAGATAAACCTTGCCTAGACTTGTATTATAGTCTTTGAGCTACTTGTATGTATAATTTGTCAGTTGGTTGTTCGATTAATATGATTCCCTCTACTTTTTGTAAACTAGCTAGGCATTATTTATCTCTCACATTGTCTAACCCTTCCACCATGGTTTCCCTATTTAAGGTGCCCCTGTTTTTCCCATTTCTCCCTTAATAATACCCTTCTCCTATGGTCCCACCTCTCTTGAGCTCCTTCTTTCCCTTTATCCCCAAGTTTCCTTGTATAACCCTCTCTCCCTGCTTCCCTTAAAATAACCCCATTTGTATCCATATCTCCTTTATTAATGCCTGTTTCCTACTGTTATTCTAACAAAAGAACCTTTTAAAGTAGATTTCTCAGCAGAAATACTTCACAAAAGAAAACAGGATAGTATTTATGTTGAAAGATTTTTTTTAAAAACTATCAATCAGGAATTGTAAGATGTAGGAAATGAGGACTTGGGGAAAGAGGAAACTTCTGGTGAGAATGGAAAAGGTGCAGCCAAATATGGAAGTGAGGATGAGGTTCCTCAGAACATGAAAAACTAAAGTACCCTATGAATAGGCTATCCCAATATTAGACATCCAAATTTCTTGCTGTACTATTCACAATAGCTAAGAAATGGAGCAATTGTGGATTTCCACCAGCAGATGAATAAATAAAGAAAATGTGGTACATAAAATAAATGAAACTCTATTCAAACATAAAGAAAAACAAAATCATGATATTTGTTAGAAAATAGGCATAGCTGGAGATGTTCAGACAAAATGAAATAATTTAAATGACAAAGATAAAGAGCATAAATCCTACAACACAGAGAATCGAGAGAGAGACAGAGAGAGAGAGAGAGACAGAGAGACAGAGAGACAGAGAGAGACAGAGAGAGTCGGTGAAGTTCTAAAGGCCACCATGAGAGAATAAGAGCTCTAACGGCAGGGAAAAGGGGGTACAGAGAATGATCAGTACCTGTGATATGAAAGCAGAGGAGAGAACAATTCAAGAGGAAGAGGACCAGAGGGATGCTGAGAGGATGGGAAAGGGAAGGGCAGTTGGGGGAGGGAGATGAGTAAGAATGAAGCACAATGGAATACACTTGTGAAAGTGCAACAGATAAACTGTAACATCAATAAAACAGAAACAAGGAAGCAGAGGTCAAAATGGAAAATATTTACTTATAGTTGAAAATAAACTATTATTTTTAAACGGTCTGTATAAAATGCAAGTAAGAGCAGAGTTGTGTATATGGTTGATGGGAACATAAATTTATCAAGTGACTGGAGAAAACTGTGATATTTCCACAAAAGTTAAAGTTTGATTTCGCGCATGATTCAATAATTCCACTCTGGAGTAGGGTTTCCCAAACTAATTTCTTTTCATAAACAAATATTCCTTATTCAACATGTAAAGTCTGCATATTGATGATAATCTCCTTTCCAAGCTTGGTCTTTCCACACAGGATGTTACTGACAAGCTGTGCAGTACAGAGAAACAGCCCTCAACCCAAGGGCCTCAAGTCTTTTATCACCACACTAACATTTCAGAGTGAGACAAAGACAGCTGTTGGCTCAAACCACAACAGAAACCTCCAGCTTTCTGGCCATGTGGTTTACTGTTTGCAAAGCATCTGTTTTATTGATCCCTCCTAATACTTTTAAATTAATGAGACTATGTTATTGGATAATCTCAACCTTCCAAAATATCAAAAGAAAAAGAAACTTGCCAAGAAAACAAGTTCCTATTTGGCAAAGCAGAAGTCAGGGACACACAACCCATCAGAAGACAATACTCCTTGAATTTGTAATTAAACCATGGTCTGCTTTCTAAAGCACTCAGTAATGCCTGTTATTTGAAGGACTGGAAAAACATGAGTTATTAGTATACTGAAATAAGTATTGTGATTGTGATACTAAATAATTTGCTTTACTAAATTTTTATAACTTTCATGTCCTCCTTGAAAATTGAGGGAAGGAGATTGTTATAGTCTTAGAAATTTCACAAATAGACAAAAAGAAACTATTAATGAATAAATTCCTAGCTCACACATTTTCTGATTTGGAGAGCTGTATTGTTATAGTTACATTTTTTGACAACTAAATCTATAAAAGTCCTAATCCCTAGTACTTCAGAATGTGACTTTACAGGAAGGGTCTCTTTACAGAGGTTTACAGAGGTTATCACATACAAATGAGATAATAAACATTGACCCTTAAGGGCCAGGATCAACAATGTCCTCGTGAAAGAGGTCAGGTGAAGATGATGTGCCTACCAGCCAAACCATGCCACCCACAGTCAGAACACTGGCACACAGTAAGACATGCAGGGAACATTTCTTCCTCACAAACTGAGACAGAAACTACCCTGAAGCACCGGGATCTTACACTCCAGACTTTTCAATACCACAGGCAACACAATCTGCAAAAATTCCTAGTGAACCAATAGAGGGGAACAGGGCTTGACTACTTTTCTATTTTAGGAGATGTGGCTGCTATTAAATTTTCATGTTTGGTTGATTAGCTTGCTGCCTTAGTTAGCTTTCTATTGCTGTGATTAAAAACACTAACCAAATCCAACTTGGGGAGGAAAGGGCTTATTTGGCTTACAAAGCACTCCATTATTAAGGGAAGCCAAAGTGGGAACTCAGGACAGTAACCTGGAGCACACACCATAGAGGAGTGTTGTTTACTGGCTTGCTCCTCTAGCCAGTGCTCAGTCTGCCTTCTTATACAATACAGGACAATCTGCCTAGGGGTAGTACCCCACACAGAGAACTGGACCCTCCCACATCACTGATCAAGGAAATGCCCCACAGATATGGCCACAAGCCAATCCAATGAAAGCAATTCCACAGTTGAGGTTCCCTCTTCCCAGATGTGTCAAGTTGACAACAAAAGCTATGCAGCACAGTTGTTTTTAAGTACTGTAACAAGAATGTGTCAGAAGAAAAAGACTCTTTCAAAAGTTAAAAACCTCCCACTCCCCAGAGATTCTATATTTGTGACTCTTAAACTATTCACATATTGAACTGTCTTTTGTGAAACTAGTATTTTTCATGGAAAAAAAGAGAATATGCTCAATTCACACAGCATTGCTATTTTGAAACAAAAAATTGCTTGTATGTAAGAGATTCAATTTTAGAACATAAACCTCAAGAAACTATAAAAGAGGTTAAAAGTTCTCTGAATGAGAAATGTGTGGTGTTACAACATTAACCTAAAATCAATTCCACACCCACATACCCAGCACAAAAAATATAGTATATAAATAAGAGAGACTTAATGAGAAAATTGTTACCAAGACTCACAGGATGATCTTCAGAGAGTGACTTGAACAGAAACATTTCCTGTATTTATTGATGTCATGATTCTCTCCCCTTCTTCAGTCTGGGAATGAACATGAATAATTCAATCAATGATAACCTTGACTGCTGCGGGTTTTAAAATATTTTGCTGGCTCATAATCTTTAACAACAGGGCCTATAGATAGGATGCCAGATCCACCACAAGGAGCAGGCAAACCCGAAAATGCTTCATTTGTCTGTATTTGACTGTGACAGTTGCCATTTAAAGATCACATACTATTTTAATATCCGCTTCTGTCTTTTCCCCAGGTTAATAAATTATTAAGTGTAATGGTAATTTGACTGAAACTTTCCTTTAGTCAAAAGAATCATTTAGATAAAAAGTGCATTACTGAATGGTGGCATTTAATCTGTTTACAAATGTTTACTTTCACAGACACTTTTTTTTTCACTTAAATCAGGAAGCTTGCTTAGACAGATGTGTTTGTCCAATTTTCAGAAGAGCAGCTGCTTAAATTAAAAAATAATAAATGTGAGTAATTAAAACTAGCAAACACGGACTTGGATTTCCCCATCTTACTTTCTGCTAACCAGCTGGGCAGCCAAGAGGCAAACTAACTCGATCAGTACCAATTAATTGCCATGTGGATTCAGGTTTGTGCTGAATCCAGTACCTCTCCAGGCAGCTATGCCACCAAGACTCATCAAACACCCCTATCGAGTGCTGCACAATCAAAACGGCAGTTCTTTCATACCTCGCTGAGAAGGGAAGATATACTTTTCAGAATACACCGTGTAGGAAAACTGCTTCGGTTTGTGGAGGCAAAAGCCTGTAGAATTCATACCTCTTACAGGTTTCAGCATTCAAGTATAGATAAATTACATGAGAAAACAGACAAAAGCTACTTGGAGACTCTAGAAAATAAACCAAATCAAATGGACTCCTATGATCACCACAGAAAAACAGCAGTGATAGGCGCGTTTCCAATCTTCTGTGCATCCCCCCTTCAACTTCCCCACATAGCTCTGAGCCTTGGGTAAATACTAACTATACACTGGAGCCTTGACAGCTAAACCTGGCAGAAGACTTACCTCTGTCAAAGGGAACAACACGCACACACAAAAAAAATAAAAATAAAAAAACAAAAAAACAAACAAACAAAAAAAAACAGAACAGGCCGGAATATGTGGAGGAAAGCCCAGAGGACGCTGAAATGAGTGCAATACCTAAAAACCCCATTGTGTGAACCATACAGCTTTGCCCAACACAAACTAGGAAAGCCCTGAGAACTGAAAAAGATTTTAAAAACCCTGCAAATTCCAGCTTACTCACAATAGGATTTCATTCTTTGCTGTGGCTGAATAATATTTCCTTGCGTATGAAAGCATTTTCTGTATTCCTAGCGGGGTGGCAGTCATAATTTCAGCTTTTTGAGGAACCTCCATATAGATTTCTAAAGTGACTGTGTTACCTTAAATTTCTATATATTCAGGATCCTTTTCTACACCCTCTTTAACATTTATTTGTTTTCTCGATAAGAGCCATTTTAAAGACAAGAAAATGAAATCTTAGTGTAGTTAGGTTTTGTATTTCCATGATATATAAGGATGTTGAACATTTTTGTGTCTTTATTGGCAATTTCTGCTTCTTTTGAAAAGTGTTGTGTCTTTTTGCCCATTTATTAATCTATTCACTGGATCATTTATTCTTTTATTGTTTAATTTTTACACTCTTTATATATTCTGGATTTGAATCACTGAGTGGATGAATAGCTAGCAAGGGATACTGTTCCACCCTACAGGCTAGCTCTTCATTCTGTAATTTACTGATAAAGGAAAAGACATGAAAGTAGAAAGAGGGAAGATGAAGGGGATCAGTGGGATGAGGGATCTTAAGTAGTAACAGGGTGAACAGGATCAAAGCACATTTCATGAATATATGAAACTGCCACAATAATCGTATTTTGCACAATCTTTACTGCAACAAATTAAATTTCAAAACAGTTATCTTAAAAAGATCTCATCATAACTCCTTTTCACAATACATATATTTTTATCGAATTTTTGTACACTTCATACAATGCATCTGAATCTTATTTAGAGCCCCTTCCCTATCTGCACCTACCTCATAGCATCCCCCCAATGGATTTCATGCACTCTGTCATATATGGTAAGGTCTATCAAGTAAAGTTTGTGTCTCCACATGTCCCTTGGTTGGAATT
This sequence comes from Nannospalax galili, assembly GCF_000622305.1. Classification (NCBI taxonomy): domain Eukaryota; kingdom Metazoa; phylum Chordata; class Mammalia; order Rodentia; family Spalacidae; genus Nannospalax; species Nannospalax galili. Next base: position 1,062,191 of record NW_008340940.1, read on the forward strand.
CATCTACAGGGGCTGGTCAGCCTATTTAGTGTTACTCCTTTAAAGAAGACCAACTCTTCCGCATCAGTTGTAACTCTTGATACACACTGAGGAGCTAGATCAGTATGAACATGCTGAACTGAGAAGAACTGAGATTTGGGCCATCCCCAAAAGGATGACTTATGTTCTCACTCCCTTATGCTTATATATTGAGGAAATTTCTAAGACTATAAAAACTGCTGGGCGCCATGGTGTGTGATCCCAGCATTCAGGAGGCAGAGGCAGACAGATCTCTGTGAGAATCAGACCAATTGGCACTATAGAGAGAGCACCCATCTCAAAAAATAAAAAATATTGTCATGTCTATTTTTCTTGCTATATTAAATTCCTATAAACAAATGTGTAGTAAGTAGGGAGCATAATATTGCTGAACACTTAATAAGAATATAATTATTTCCAGAAATAGTTCATTATCTGTAAGAAATGCAGGCAATCACTTTTAAAATTTTATATATTTTGATCCAATTTTCTATTTTTAAAACATTTTTAAGATTTTTCATTGGCAAATTTATATATATTTTTTACATATTAATATATAATAAATAATAAAATTACTATAGTAGCTTACAAGTTCATTAAAGTTGATCTTTGCTTTAGTCTTTTGATTTTGAGTGCTGGCATGTATGTGGTGTGTTCATGTGCACATGCATAACTTCTTCCTTGACATGAACAATGTTAGTGATACTGAGTACTGATCACAGAGGACAGGTAAATATCCAGGAAAATTAGAAAAAGTCAATGTCCAAGTGATTAGTATCATTTTTTACCAAACACATCTGTATACCATAGTTAATAAATAACATACTAAAATCCTAAAACCAATATGAGTTAAATGTAAAAAACTACTGTATCACCAGTACTAATAGTTCCTGCTTAGAGTAGGCATGCACCTGAGAAATACTGTATGGCTAAAACAGAATGCTTTGCCAGATATTTCTGATAAGTCATATAAATTACATGGACTGAATTAGTATATAAAATTAGAAACCTCCTTTTTATGGAAAAATTTCAGCTGTTTGTAAGATGGCCAACTTTGATATAATAATTATTTTCTGAAATACTGACTTCCTTCAAAGTCAAAAAATCTCACCCACTGAAAGGATTAAAATATTGCCAGGCATGGTGGTGCACGCCTTTAATCCCAGCACTTGGGAGGCAGAGGCAGGTGGATCTCTGTGAATTGAAGGCCAGCCTGGTTTACATAGTGAGTTCCAGAACAGCTGGGGCTACAGGGAGACCCTGTCTCAAGAAGACCAAAAATAAAAATATAAATATAAAGTGTTTGAATGATTTCATGTATATAAATTTTTATTGTTCAAAACAAGTCAAACTTGAGGAATTTACTTAAAGGCATGCAATGTATATTTCTCAATCTTTGTAAAATGTCATTATTAGTTCTCTAAAAGAGCTTAGAACAATGAAGTCTGAGGAAATACTGGGAGACACCAGAGTTCATGAACTTGGCAAGCAGAATTTAGGAAATGATAGTTTTAAAATACACTGTTACATAAAATGGAAGCCTGCTTAAGGAGATTCGCCTCCTATAATCCTGGAGATTCTAAAGAAAGACATAAGATGAGCAAAAACAGTAGTGTCTCAACAGTGCAGAAAATGTGTGAAGAGGGGTGGTATATCTTTTAACACCCTCAGTACCTACAGAAGAAAGGACATCGGGTCAACTTTCTCCCCCCATTGAAACCTGATAGACAAGGTTACTTTTACAGATCTGTAAGTGTGAAATAGTTTTCTATGTAAACATAATTGGCCATGATAGAAGCTTAAAAAATTATACTTTTCTCTTAAAAAGAAACTGTTCAAATATATGAAGCATTATGATAAAAAAATCTTAGTTATTTACTATATAATTTAAGAAACAGAGTAACATGATTCTAGATGAAGACAGGCATGCAAATAATCTGACTTCATTTTAAAAACTTGTAAAGCTGTGAAAGAATAAAAACTTTTATACTAAGAACTGTACAAGTTGGAGAATTTAATACATAGCTTGATAGAATTCAGGGTGCTGATAGACTGCTGTTTTGTCACAATTAAAGGATTATTCAGGAAATAAAAATTATAATGGAGGGACACAGTGTAATTTGAAATGGAAATGGATTAATTATCTACTATAATTACAATCTATTATCATTACATAGTAATATAAATATTCATATTTATAAACAGACAGTTTTGCACACAAGTAGCAAACTAGAGATTTTATTTGGAAGAAATTTGAACATAATTTAGATACTCAGCAAGAAGGGTGGACTTTTTGAAACAGAAATGCAAACAGTAAGACACCCCCTCCCCCCGCTTAGTATTCAGAGGCTAAGGGTTTAGGTTTCAAACTCTATGGAAGACTTCTTTGCATCAGTAAGTGCAGCATCAAATGCAACCTACATTTAGAAATGTGTTTATATATCTTTTAAATTACTAGGTAAAATTAATTTTTGGTAAATTTATAGATTTTTAAATTATGAGACATTTCTAATCAGGTCTTTATGGCTATGACTTTCCAAATTCTATATATTACTATGGAGTAACTTGTGTAAAGCTCAAAACCTTCACGTTGCTGTTTAATTAGCACTATATACATGAGACTCTTTTGTAATCTTAATGAGGAATTGCATTCAATAATTTCAGAAAACTGCACTGTAGCTTCTCAATGCTCTTTCTGACTTAAATCATTTTTGTATAAGTTGCTTCAAAGCCAGAGTTCAAAGTCATCTAGAAACACTATTTTGGTGTGATGGCACATTAGTGTGTGATTCT
>NW_008340940.1:1065031-1093241 GCF_000622305.1 Nannospalax galili
TTTATTATTTATAAGATAAATTCTCACTATGTAGTCCTGGCTGGCCTGGAACTTGCAGAGATCTGCCTACCTTGCTCTCTAGGAGCTAAAATTAAAGACATATGCCACTATGTCCAGAATGGAACTATGTCTATGGCTGGCTGTGGTGGTGCATGCCTTTAATCCCAGCACCTGGGAGGCAGAGGCAGGAGGATCTCCGTGAGTTCAAGGCCACCCTGGTCTACATAGTGAGTTCATAGTGGGAGACCCTGTCTCAAAAAGACCAAAAAAAAAAAAAGTCTATGGTCATAAATGAGAAAAAGAGCAATCAATTCTGATTTTTTGAAATGTATATCTCATAAGTTGCATTATCTTAATGTTTCCTCTGTATTCTTTCCTCTTGACATAATTTGCAGATACACAAGTTAAGTCTTGGCTCGTCTCTTGCATCTCTTCCAAGCATGACTCAAGCTTTTTTGCTTAATGCAGGAAAATTTCTAGTGTCAGTCCCTAAAACAATCTTCTCAATTATATAACAAAGTCATACAGAAAATCCACATCTGTAAATTATGTATCAAAACAACATAATTTTATAACCACACTTTGAAATTATGGATTAAAAAATGCCATTTTATAAAACTTTATATTATGTTTGAAATGGCTAAAAATCATATATATTTAGCATCATAATCGTTGATTCTTCAAAAAATATGTTTTTAATATTTAATATTTATAATAATCATAATTATCATAAAAGATTTTTCTACTTTAGTATTTTACAATTACTAAATTTACTTGGAATCAATGGATTTTAATTTGTTCTTTGGATACATTTTAACATGTATAGGGGCAATAAAATTGTTGAATTAAAGCCAAATAGTTATTCAAAATAATCTATTTTGGGTTAGGAGTATAACTCAAGGCTAGAACATTGCCTAAGCATTTAAGATCCTGGGTTGAATGCTCAGCACTACAGTCATTACATATTTTATCATTGTTTTCATGGGTGTAAATTTTCTCATGCTCCTACTGGACTATGTAACCAAGTGATTTTTTTTTTTTTAAACTTTTGTAGGTCACTGAATCATACTTTTACTATTCAGTGTTATTTCAGCTTCCCTTGATTTAATGGGTATTCTTATTTTAAGATATATACAGTGAGGTGGAAGGATGGGCTGAGATCCTACCACTTCAGTGTTTTCCCATGGTGTGCATTTCCTGTGGCTCTGCTTAGAGTGTCATGGTGCTCACAGCCACATCACCAGCTACCAGTGTGCTGACATGTGCTGAGCATGCTTCCTTCCAGAAAATCTTGCTGGTCCCTACTCTTAAAGTTATAGTGGAGGAGGAAAACTCATATGCTTTTGTAGATCTGCATCAGCCTCAGAGTTTCTAGTAGGTTGCAACAGGCCCTGACGTTCAGTCTAGAAAGCATATTCTCATGTTTAATGACAATGTTATTGCTCATCCTTAGAGGCAACAAACTGAAAGTTCCCCAGCCAGATTCCAGGTTTGCTCAGTACAATCTACCTTGCAGCGTCACAGTAAATGAGCTAAAATTTCCAAGTCCTTTCACGTTCTGTGTGTTAAATTATCTTGTGCAGCTATCTCATGGTTTAAAGGGAGTGAGATAAAACATTTTTGTGTTAATTTTCTCTTTATCCTAAGTAACACCTGTAGTCATGGAGGAATCTAGGTGAGAAACGCCAGGGTAAGACTGGTGTGAATCACCTCTGTACCCATCTCCATCCCCTTTCTTCCCACATGCCTTAGTATGGAGGCATTATTGTCCTTTCCTAGAATATTTTCGAGTCTATCAGGTCATGAATGCTGACCCATCATGGTATTTGTCTGAATTATAATGAAATTAAACAATCATTGAAGCAGTTTTATATTAGCTAGAACACAAATGCTTAGTTTACAAAAGTAAAACTACTGTACAGATCCTAAATTTCTAATAACTGACTGCATTCTCAGACTATCAGAGTACTACTGAGTAACTCTTTAGAGGACCATAGATGTCTTTGAAAGTAAAGAACGTATGGGTCTCCCTTGCAATAAAATTAATATAGTAATAAAAACAACTTCAGAAATTTTCCAGAATGCTATTTTTCACTTTTACGGAACATGTTATGTTTTTGTTTAAGTTCAGTTCTCTACATCTCAGTCATAGCATTCCAATGGAAATGCTTAAAAGTAACAAATGTACAAGAATGTCAATGGCTGTTCTCTAGAGTCCTACTCATTGTGAAATATGACACAGCTGCCATCCCCATTAAAGCTCAGCAAAAAACACATTTTTCTAAGTCTAGGTTATAGTAGAATATGACATCCTTTCAAAAATAAGTTAGTGTAAAAATTAGTTTTGTAATGAAATAAATTACTTTTATTTCAGTTACTAAGAAGTTTGTCACATGAGGGTACCTGCTTGGCAGAAATACTGACTTTGTTAGTTTTACATTGACTTTAAGAAGAGCAGCATAAATATTTAGTTGTGAAATCATCAATCTATCCTCCATCTACCTGTCAACTGACTTAGTTCAGCTTCTGTGTAGCTGAAAATAATGGGCATAGTTTAGGTACTGTCCAATGTGTAAATCTCTGGGTACTCGAGTCCTTGATTAGAAGGTCCATCATAGAAAGTAGTCAATCTTAAAAAATTCAAGATACAAAGGAAGAGACAATAATACACTGAGGAGTATATTATCAGATATTTATTAGGAATCTACAGTATGTGAAGCATTTTTTCAACATGCTGAAAATTCAGTTCCAGAAAACAGTATGAAGAAATCCCCAGTCATGACAAACTAACTTCACCTCAGCATAGACACTGACTGAACGTCTGCATTGGTTGAATAAGATGTATAAATGCCCCAGTGGGTTCCCCTCCAGCCACAAAGGAAGCTCATTCTCTTACCACATGGTATTAAAACACATGAGACTTACTTTTTTTGGTAAAACAAATATTTTTTTGCTGATTTTGCTTTGGTAAGTTGCTTTCTCTACACTGAATATTTATTGGATATGAGAGCTTGTCCAATTCCAAAACTTTCAACAAGGAAAAGTATTTAATAATAATGTAATGGCCAATAAAGAATGTTTAGAGAGTTAGTTACAGAAGAATACTATAGATTGTTAGAAAGTGCAAATAACATGGCTTCTGTCATGGCACTATTGTCTGATGAGCCATAAAAACTTACGTAAGAGCTGAGAGAAAAAAACAGTTTCTAATGTTGTGCTGGTTAGCTTTAGTTATCAACTTGACACACCTGCGTAGAGGGAGCCTCAGTTTGTGAATTGCCTCCATTGCACTGGTCTGTGGTCATTTCTGTGGGGCATCTTGATTATTGAGTGATGTGTGATTGCCCAGCCACTGTGGGTGGTGCCGCCCCTGGGCAGGTGGGGTATGGTGTATAAGAAAGAAGGTTGAGCAGGGGCCAGGGGAGCAAGCCAGTAAGCAGTGTTCCTCCGTGGCCTGTGTTTCAGCTCCTGCCTTGAGGTTCCTACCCTGAGTCGCTACTTGGGCTCCCGATGTATTGTGACCCAGGAGATGTAAGACAAAATAAACTGTATCCTCCCCAAGTTTGTATTGGTCAGAGTATTTTGTCACAGCAATGGAGAAGCAAGGGGGTTATGCACATATGGTGCCATAGTGTACATGTGGTGGTCATGACACCTTGCTGGAGTTGGTTCTCTTTTTCTTCCATGAGGGTTCTTGGAATTGAACTCAAATCATCAGACTTTGCAGCAACTGACTTTACCTGCTCAGCAAACTTGCCAACTTGAAACCTTCATCTTTATTGTTGAATATTTCTTGAAAATAAAAATATATTTGTATTATGGTTATTTTAATATTTTATTGAATTTACTTATTTAATATTTTAGTAGAATTTAGTATTTCCCATATCAAGAATGCTTTAGGCTAATATAAACTATGGGTCATTTACAGATTACAAAATCTGTCCTATACCGTTTAATCAGAAGCAGATTTAATTTGTTAAATGATATTCACACAACAATGAAAATCACCTTGCTCCAGGGAACAAAAGCCACAAAAAAACAGACATGTGCTGCAGAAGTGTGCAACAAGAAAACCCTTGGACTGTTGGTGAGAATACTTTTATTAGAGTCATTATAGTAATTACTATAGAGATCTGTCAAAAAATAGTGATAAAACTATTTTATGAACCAGAAATCACAATGCAATATATGCATCCAAAGTCCAGAATTAGTATGTTGATAAAATACTTGTATGGCCATGCTCACTCTGACAGAATTCACAATAAGCAAGATTCAGAAACACCCTAAGTGTGGAACAATTAATGAGTGCGTTTTTAAAAAGTGATACGTATACATAAATGGGTAGTATTTAACCATCAAAAAAAACTATGAAATCATGTCTCTTATGATAACATAGATGAAATGGAGATCTTTCAGGAAAAGAAAATGGGCACAGAAAAATGTCTCACAGTGCATTGCTTATAGATGGGGTACAACTACATTGATCTCATAGAAATTGAGATTAGAAGAGCAGTTACAAAGGCTGGACAGAGCAGGGGAACAGAAGCACGGAAGAATATTTATCAAAGATGACATTACAGTTTGACAGAGGTAAGAAGTTCTGATGATGGCCTTGTTATATGGGGTTAGATTTTTTTTAATTACTAGCTGTGATTTGCTATATTATTATATTTTATTGAACACCAGCCTTTGATAAATAAAAGTTCTTATTTGAGGAATTGCAATAAAGGGGTAATATTGTGCCTTATTCAGAATACGATCTCATTTGGCTGTGGAAAATAGTAAGTCTGTCCCCTTTCGAGGATTGTAAATCAGAAGGGGCTGACCCAGTACTGTGAAATGCTATCCCTGGAAATGAGCAACCACTGTGTCCACTGTGTAAAGAGGCCAGTTTCCCTAGCTCACTCCCGTTGTTGGAAGCTGTATTTATGTTAGCTCTTTTCCACTTCTTTCTCAGACTCCTTTACTTGTATTCAGATCAGTAATTTACATTTCAAATAATTACTAACATTTTGAAAATAGTTTCCAAAATTTAAACTCAGAGTAAATTCAACAACTGGTTGCTTCTCATTACAAGGAGAGTATAGTCACGGCCTGTTCTGAGTGGACTCCTCGTTATGATTCTACTGGTCTTGGATTCCAAGTTTCTTTTTGTGTATGCTCTGCCTGAACTTGAGTATTTATGCAGCTCTTTGTGTCTACAGTGACAGTACCCTAAGCACATGTTGTCTGAGGGTTTTTTCCCACATTTTTTCTTCCAATAAAATTCTACTTGTACTCTATTTTCAACCACCATTTTATTTTACTGATGATTTGCTTATTTATATGGTTGAGATTACTGTATGTCCATTGTTTTTCTTTTATAATCATCATTTAAAAAATTTTTTGCCGGGTGTGGTGGTGCACGCCTTTAATCCCAGCACTTGGGAGGCAGAGACAGGCAGATCTCTGTGAGTTCAAGGCCAGCCTGGTCTACATAGTGAGTTCCAGGACAGCTGGAGACCCTGTCTCAAAAAGACCAAAAAAATTTTTTTGTTGTTGTTCTTATTTATTTTATGTGTATGAGTCCTTTTACCTGCATGTTTGTAAGTGCACTAGATGCACACAATGCTTATTAGTACCAGAAGAGGGCATCAGAACCCCTGGAACTGGAGTTGTGAGCAACCATGTAGATCCTGGAGTTGGTAGGGGTCCAGAACCCCTGGAACTGGAGTTGGTAGCCACCATGTGGGTCCTCCAGTACTTTACAAGAGCAGTAGGTGCTCTTAACTGCAAGACATCTTTCCACCCCTCATCTTTTTACTTTTTATTCCTACTTCTCTTTTCATCTGTTAGATTTTTTTATATTTAGATTTTTATTGTGTTTTTTCATATGTGCCTATGTCTATGTGTAGGCTTGTCCACATGTGTATGGGTGCCCATGTAGGCAAGAAGAGGGTTTTGGATGCCCTAGTACTGGAGTTACAGGTGGTTGTGGATCACCTGATGTTTGTACTGGGAAGTGAAATCTTGTCTTTTGCAAGAGCAGCAATATTCTTAACTACTAAGCCATCTCTCCAGAAAATAATTTTATTTTTATATTAGAAAATATTTTAACATATTTCAGTAATAAAGGTAAAAATATAGGGCATTAATGTCACTAAAGTTTCCAAAGTCTAGTCCTGCTTATAATTTTCCATTATCATGCATGCTTTATATGTTGCATGAAACATGAAAGCAAAATAACAAATTACAAAGTTAACAAGATAGATTATTTCTTTATGGGTAAGGACACACACCTAGGAGAAACTATGTGTCTACTAGAAATGTAACAGGCAAGTATGCTAAAGCTGCTGATTAATTTTCACTTTACTTCAAGTCATTAAGCTGTTGGCAAAAAAAAAAAATCCAATCTTTCTTTACACAGTAAATAAACCACAAATTAGAGACGGAAAGCATTTTCATGATGAACTGTTGAGTTTCCACAGGGTCAAAAATGGAGATGGGTCTTCAAAGAATCTGTCCCATATTTCCTTTCATCACCTCTAATACTATGGTATATATAAGAGACTGTGTATGAACATATTACATATTAAATTCAAGTAAAATACATTTAAATTAGGCAAATGCATCTCTGCTGAGATAATATACAAACATGCATGACAGAGAGATAGAGAACAAGGGAATGAGGTAGGAAGGAAGGAATTAATTGCCTTGAATTTAGTGTTTCTACAAGTGAATAATCTAAAAATAGAAAGGGCAGCATATCCATTTCTGCTGCTTTTATAACCTGAGGTTTAATTAATGGCTATCATTTAATTATTCATAATAAATGGACTTGAGAACAGAGACCAGATTGAAGGGAGACATCATTACAGAATAAAAGATGAGCTACTTCCTACTTCTGGTTTTAAATCTGAATATATGGTTTAAACCAGAATTGCTTTACAAGAAAAAGTAATACAACTTAAACAATATGTTAGGCCAAGATGTATTGATTAGCTGCTTCTGTCCTAGTTTTATGGTAGTGTTGAAAAGAACACTCTAAATATATCAGACTTCTCTAACCTGCAAGGTAAAAATAAGTTCCTTAAAATGTTTCTTCCTTGCACAGTCATATCAGTGCTTAGAGCACATCGCATTTAATCATAAAATATATGGGTGATATTTCAAACTAAAAATAAAGCCAACATTGTTAGCACTGTAAAAGGCAGACAAGTAATTCAGTACATGTCACTTTCTAGAAATACCTGGGCTTGTTCATCAAATAATGATTCAATCATCAAGGAAAGAATTGCTAACATTTTTGGTTTTAGAATTATAGTTTTAGTTGTTGTTATATCCATAAAGACAATATATTCTTAACTACACAGTAGATTTTTTCTTAAAAAATTAAATTGGTAATTCAGGAGAGGGAGGAGTTACATTGGAAAACACTAAATCCCTCAGAATTTCTTTCATGATATTATAAGTAGTATAGAGGACCTAAAGCTTCTGAAAGTCAAATGCTATATAGACAAATAGCATTCAATATTTTAAAGGTATGACAGATGATACTAAACTTTAGATTATTTCCTCAAATATAATCAACATGCATTTTTGTTGTTGTTGCTGTTGTTTTGTTGTTAGTTTTGTTTTTGAGACAGAGCTTCCTTGTAGCCTCAGCTGACCTAGAACTCACTATGTAGACTAGGCTGACCTTGAACTTACAAAGATCCTCCTGCCTCTGCCTCAAGAGTGCTGGGATTAAAGGTGTGGGCCATCACACTCAATTCAACATGCATTTTAATATGCAATATTTAGATAAATAAGAATGCAATTATATTAATGCCTATTTAATCAATCCATAAAAACGAAGTGGTCACTTTGAGATTTTGAAATGTTTGAAAATTATTTTTTCATGCAGTACACAAGAAGTATCTCTCTTTATTAATCCATGTTTTGTGTTAAGTTCCTTTGGTTTTAACAAGTTTTCACTATTCTGAAAAATTTTCAAATACATGAGACATTAAGAATATTATTCTTTTCATGTTTCAATTAAAAGCAAACCTGAAATATGTATCTAATGTAAGTTAAACTACCACTTGAGCTATCTTAAATTCTCTGTCATAATACAAAACTATTCTTAATACACTACTGGGAGGACACGGAGTGTCAGCTACCCTCTCCTGTTATTTCAAGGAAATGTAATTAAATTGGGTATCCACTCATCTTGCTACTGTTGACTTGTTTCTAATTAACTCACTTGTACTGAGAGGAAAAAAAATTCAAAGAAACACTGTGGCAGAGTTCATCTTCTCATTATAAGGATTATTTGCTTCAAACTGAGTCAAGGGTTATATTCTTTAATATCCAAAGGGAAAAACATTATCAAAATGACTTTGTATGAGGAATTCAAGTTTCAATTTAAAATGAATGCATACAACTACACTGGACCAAATGGAAGTGTATTATAGTGAACTCTCAGACGAGAAGACTGATGATGGTTCTTGTTTTTCATCTCTATTAAAATTTGGTAGCAAATAACTGCAGAAGATATATTCTTCTTTTGTTGTGGATTAAAAACTAAATGCAACTTAAAATTAACTATAAGAAACATTGAAAAAATATCACTTTCATTTAGTTTATTACAAATGTGGCATTTGTGAAGTGTGACTAGATAAATAAATTTACGCAGTAAAGGAAATAAAAATTTTCTGTTAATCAGTCCGTAATATTATTAATATTGATATAAAATGTAAGATACAAAGTGAGTAAAATATACATTCAATTTCAAATATGGGAATATTTAAGTGAAGGAAATTAAGTGGTTAAGCACAAAAACCCAACATTAACATTCGGTGGGGGCTGGAGAGACAGCTCAGCGGTTAAGAACACTGTTCTTGCAGAAGATCCGAGTTCAATTCCCAGCACCCATATAGCAGCTAACAGCTGTCCATAACTCTAGTTGCAGGGGATCTGACAGCCTCTTCTGTTCTCCACGGACATTGCATGACATGGGTGCACTTACCTACATGCAGGCAATACACACATACACATAAAATAAAAATAATAAAAAATATTGTGTAGACACACACATATTTTACAGAATACAACCCATCCATGTCAACTCTAGAAAATTTATTTTGAAATTTTATAAGTAATGTAGGGTCAGATGAGGTGAATTCTTAGTCACTGAGAATTTACCTAATTGAGTTCACTAGTTGTAACTGATTTAGTCTCATGCAAAAACATACACTGTGGTGGTTTGAAGAAAATGTTCTCCATAGGTTCTAACTATTGGGACACTTGGTCCCCAGTTTGTGGTACTATTTGGGAGAGTCATGGAATCTTTAGGAGGTATGGCCATATTGGAGGAAGCATGTCACAGGGGGACAGATATCTCTCGCTGCTTTTTTGTGCCTGCTTGAAGATAATAGCTCAACTTTCTGTTCCCCAATTCTGCTGCCATACTTCTAGAGCCATTATGGGCTCTTACCCCTGGAATGGTAGGCTAATATAAACTCCTCCTTCTATAAATCCCCTTGGTCCTGGTATCTTATTACAGCAACAGAAAAGCAACTAATACAGAAATTGGTACCCAGAGAGTAGGGTGTGGCTGTGAAGAATCTGATCATTTGGGTTTCAGGAGGAATGTGGAAGACTTTGGAAGTCTGAACTAGAAATCAGTTGAATGGTGAAAGCAGAGCTTGATAGGTCATTCTTATAGGAGTCTGGAAGAAAGTAGTGCTGAGAACAATGTAGTTCTTTTTTTCCAGGGAGAAATAAAGACTTAGGTAGCAACTGTGATATTTTGGCAAAGAGTCTGGCTGGATTCTGCCCAAAACCTAAGAGCTTACCTGAGTCCAAGGTGAAAAGCAATAGAGTATTTCTTTGGTGGAAGAAATTTCAAGACAGCCTAATGGAGAAATGGTGGCTGTTAATTGTGAATATTATGCAGTACAGTGAAAAAGAACAAGTAGGGTAGAAAGAAATAAAGAATATATAGTTTGGATTGAAAATGAGCATTAGAAAGATTAATTCTGGAACATAGGCATATGATAAAGGAGAGGCTCTCTTTAATAAGGATATTAGAACTATTAAGTAGAGGTTTGCACTGGAACAATGGAAGATGTACCTTCAGGGTAAGACCACACCCAGCTAAGCCTTCAACTTCTGAAAGGAAAAAGCCTAAGGAGGGCTCTATTCCTTGAAAATTGTTATGCACAAGAGCTGCTAGACCCATACCATGGTCCATCCCAGACTGGCAGACGAATATGGCAGTATCATTCACATGGAGCTGGCTTTAGAAGCATGGAAGATGCAAAAGTGAAATGCTTAATCTATTCTTCCTCTGCAGTTTCAGAGAACTGCCAAGGCCAAGCAGCAGGCAGTAGGCATGTCCCTGCACAAGAAGGCCCTGATAGGCCATTGCGTGAAGTTGTGAAGGTAAAGCCTGGTAAGCGGTGGGGACTACAGAAAACATTGGTAATTCTAGAGCCAATATACATCTATCAAGGAGAGATGCATTCCTGTAATGGTACCAGTCCAAGAGAGAGATGTACATTGCATGCAGCAAAACTGAAGGGGATGACCCATCTAAGCCCTTAGGGTGTCACAAAGTTGGACATAGAGATACTGGATCTGATTTTTTTCCCTGGTGGTTTTCATTCTTGTTTTGGTTCAGTAATTCCTCAGTGTGCCCTCTGTTGGATAGGTATGTCTTCCAAAAGAACTAGTAACAGCTGAACGTCTGAACCCTAAGAGACTCCATAGAAAGAGAGGAAGACCGTCACCCCTCCCACCCAATCAGTAGGCTTCAATTGCATGAGGAGGAGGGTCTAAGGACAGATACAAGGAAGCTGGGGAGGCTGTGTGAAGTTCTCCATCTTGGCTGGGACAACCAGGAGCCATAGATTTAGAAAGCTCAGCTGATAAATAGGGAAAAAAGCAGATGGGTGCATGCCTTTGTAAATAACCCTCTTCTGGACATCATGAAGCCTGTATGAAAACCCAAATACATTGTGTCAGTTTTGTTGGTAGGTCATAAGGACAGCATGGAGGAGGGGGTCACAGTGAGCAGAGAGTGCAGGTAACATGGGCCTCCCAGAAGAGAAATTAGCTTTACACCCTCATTCCTCCCTTTTCATGTAGGAATGGGTAATCAGTTCCAGTGTACGTAATTTGTCTTTTGATTTTAAAGGGCCTTTACAGTTAAGAGAGTGCCTTGAGTCTCAGAAAACAACTTTGGATTCTAGACTTCTAAATAGTTTTTATACTGTTAAAGGCTGGGGACTTTTGAAGACAGACTTTTAATGTACTTTGCATTATGATATGGTCATGAGCCTATGGGGTCAGGAAATGGAATGTGGTGGTTTGAATGAGAACATCTCCCATAGGCTCCAAATATTTTGACACTTAGTCCCCACTTTGTGACACTGTTTGGGAAGGGTCATGGAACCTTTAGGAGGTGTAGTTATGATGGGAAATGCACGTCATGGAGACAGGGTTTGAGATTTACTGTCTTGTTTGATTTCTAATCGATTTCTGCTACCTGTGCTTGATTGAAGATGTGATCACTCACCTTCTGCTCTGGCCACCTCTGTTGCCATGCCTCCACAGTCATTATGGACTACAACTATCTTGCTAAATTGTTTATTTCATCTTGTTTTAACTTTGGCAAGCCATATATATATCTAGAAATTTATCCATCCATGGGGTGTGTGATGGCTAATCCTGGGTGTCATCTTGATTTGATCTGAGATTAACTGAAATGAAAGAGATCTTCTTGATTGGATCATCTAAAGCCGGAAGACACACCCTAAATGTGGGCGTTACCTTCTGATGGCAGCAGGTATAAAAGACCAAGGCAGAGGAGAACGTGGGGCTTTTTGAGGCTTGCCTTCTATCTTGCTGGTGAGTTTGTCTTGCTGCTGTAGACTGAAGACTAGCTGATATTTTGGAATTTGTCAGACCTTCAGCACTGGATTCGGACTACTGAGACATCCAGCCTTGTGGACTGAGCGACTACAGATTCTCAGCCTCTCCAGTGTGGTGCAGCCATTGTTGGACTACTCGGACTCTATCCTGTGAGCTAAGCTGATAAATCTCTATACATACTCATTCTACTGATTCTGTTTCTTTGGATAACCCTGACTAATACAGGGTGGAAGGGGCAGAAAAGGATAGGGATGGAAGAGTGAGGGAGAGGAATAAAAGAAAATAAATTATGTACAAAAATGACATAATAAAACATACCACTTTGTACGCTAATTTTAAAAATAGATAGAAAAATGTAAGCCATAATAGTAAAAAGCTCTTGTGGTAGGAAAAACAGTCTTGCTAAACTTAAAAAAGTCTCAAAGTTCCTTATAATAAGGAATGGACTGTATTTGTCAATTACGGATCCTTTCAGCAACCTTGACAATTTACCATCATCAACAAAATAGAACCATATCAAATATGCAAAACATAATGTTTCTCCTGGACAATTGCAAAATACAGTCCTGTTAGAAATGATATATCGGGGACTGGAGACATAGCTCAGTGGTTAGGATCACTGGCTGCTCTTGGAGTGGACTTGGATTCCATTGCCAACACCAACATGAGAGCTAACAGTCAGTAACTCCAGTTCCATGGGAAATAGATAAGAAGTCCCAACCTTGTTGAGAAAATATTGTCAAGAAATGGCACTGAAAGATGGAGAGATGGTTTTCTTTAAGGGAGTGATGCTAGATAGGGTGACAACGCTCAAGTGTATGGACTCTCACCAAGAACATTTGGGGGGCAGAATCTTACCACATAGGCCTTAACATAGGTGACAGAATGCATGAAAGCCTATGGTCAGGCTATGGGGAAATACAGATAGGGGATGGGCTATAAATATGATCAAGTTACACTGTGTGACAGTCTCAAAATAAATCAATAAAATATAAATAAATAAAATAAATAAAAGAAGTACATCAAGATATACATATATTTCAATGGCATTATCTGTATGCAAAACAGATTAAAATATTTGAAATGCTATATTATTTTTCAAGTCAGAGTCTCCACAAAAGAAAAAAACTTCACCTCAAAAGCAATGTTTAAACAACAGTTATGGAAAATTTAATGATAAATATAATTATATTTTTCCTAGCAGTCTTGTTTGGCAATATCAGACATATGAGCAAATAAGGTAAAAATATACATTATGGAAGGTTTTTGATAAAAAGTCTCTCTTTGAAAAAAATTGTTAGGAAGTGGGCATGGTGACTCATGCCTTTAGTCCCAGAACTCAGAAGCTGAATCAGGGAGCCTTTGTGAGATGGAGTCCAGCCTGTTCTATATAGTGAGTTCCAGGCCAGCTGGGGCTACAGGGAGACTCTGCCTAAAAATTACAAAACAAACAAGAAAAACTAGGTTGGGATTTCTTACCCACTCCCCCATGTCTATGCTGGAATTTTGTCTGGCTTCAACTTGCATAGGACTTGTGCATGCATTTGGGGACAACAATCAAACTCTATAGGCTGTATTACATATATTATAAGAGAGTACATTAAATTGGGCAGGGGCAGTGAGGGGAGATGTGAATAAGGGAGGGGCTCTAAATATCATCAAACTATGTTGGATAAAGTTAACAAAAATTCAATTAAAAAGTTAAATTTAAAAAATAGATTAAAATAGTTATTTTTCAAACAACTCAAATTAGAAAGTTAAAATGAAATGTAAATTTTTAAAAATAATTTATTGAGTTTTTGTACATTTCATACAATAGTTCTTAATCTGATTCAGATCCCCTCCCCCATCCACATCCCCTATACTGCCCCTCCACCAAAGCTCATGCATTCTATTATATATGTTAAGTCCCATCCAGTCAAGCATTTGTACCCAAATGCAAGTTCATCCACTGGAGTCTAGTCAGGCTATCTAGAGATCTTAAAGAAAATCTATTCTCCCTCGCCCAGCAGTAATCAGTTTCTAACAGTTCTCAGGCTAGGGCCTGAGCCCTCTGCCCATTTCTCTCCCTCAATGCTGAGCCCTTGTCTGATTGACTCAGCACGGGTCTTGCGCATGCTGCCACCATTGCTTCAAGTTCACATGAGCAAGCTTCCAGTGACCTGAAAGCCTCTGTTTCCCTATATTCATGGACCAACCCTGGCTCTTACAATATTTCTGCCCCCTTTTTTCAGTGGTCCCTGAGCAGTGGGTGAGTGAGGTCTAATATAGGAGTCCTCTCCAGGGATATGCACGCTGCAGTCTCTTGTTCTCTAAAACATAAACATGGCCAGTTGTGGCCTTCCTTGTGCATCCACTCTGTTGTCTGAGGAAGCTTTGCTGGTGAGAGTCTAGACATATTCAGAGCATCAGCATACACAGAATAGTGTTTCTAAGAGCTAGAAGATGAAAAGTCAGGGACTGGATATAGGGCATGAATCCTTCATACACTATCTTCGAATGTACGTTAATTCAGAGTATTCTAAAATTTAAGTGATTATTTTTAAAAAGAAAAATTAAAAGATGGAAAAGTAAGCACTGCTGCGATGACAGGGCCTCAGGAACTCTCCAGCAACCTGGATGGAAAGGTGCCCTAGTTCTCCCACCTCAGAAAGCTAGAAGTATTTCACTGTGTTTAGTGCTCCTTTTCTCTGTATGCAGGTCTGTTAGTTTTTACTTTTAAATACTTATAAATGAAAACAATTTGCTTTCAAATACTTTATATACATGTAATGAATGTAATAAATTTAATACTTATGACCTATAACTAACTGCTATTTTAGAAAATGCTATTCCATTCCTGAAACACACACACACACACAAACAAAACAAAACAGAAAATTAAAAAAAAAAAAAACCTGTGATCCCAGAATGAACAAACTCTCCTGAATTTGAAATGAAACTGATTTTTGACTGCAAATGTTTGATGACTAATATTGTCTGTCAGACTGATTGGACTGAGATACTAGGAACTAGGAACACTTACCAAGCAAAGTCATAAGAAATGAATGCAGCTGGTCCATTCTCCTTCTCTCTGCTTCCTGACCACCATGATGAGGGTTTTTCCACTCCACTATGCTCTTCCCATCACGGTGGACTGAAAACGCAGAAACTGTGAGCCAAAATAAATTTATCCTACCTTTGTTCTTTTAATCACGTGTTCTCTCATAGCAATAAGAAACTCACAATTAATGGCTTAAGCCATTATACTAATTTAGTATAATTGACTATTAGTATAATTTAGTATAATTTACTATTTAGCATAATTGATTTGTGGATGCTGAATACAACACAATATATTTCTCCTAAAACTGTCCTATAAGGTAGTCAGGCATTGTTGAAATTCCTTGATTCTGAGTATAAAATATTTTAATTCTTTAATGAATAAATTTATATTATACTAGATGGAATGAACTGTATAGTCTAAATCTAAAAATTGTTATTAATAGAATATGCATTTGAAAAATAAAATTTGTTTTGATATCCCATTACTCTTAAAGACACTTATCTATTAGTCAAAAATCTCACACTTAAATTTCAGTCCAAAATGTTTTCACTGGCAAGTTTCTAGCAAACATTTAAAGACAAATTAAATATCAAAACTTTTAAAAGCTTGGATGAAAGCAGTCAATATTGATGCAGGAAACAAAAGCAGAAAATGCAAGAAAGGGACAAACATACCATAGTCAAATTTGCACATTGATAGAAACTTGATTTATGACTGAGCTTGCACTTTTGTTCTTCCAGAGCTTTTGAATTTTTCAGCAAATTGTCCTGAAACTGGTTATCCATATGAAAAAAAGTAGAATTAGACTTCTAACATTCTCATATAAATCAATCTAGGATAAATTAAACCTTCAAATTTGTAAGAGAAAAACTCTCTATTTTTAAAATAAACTACAAGAAAGAATGTATACATGGAATAATGACAGAAACAGGTTTCTTAAAAAATATTTAAGAATTCTCTATTAAAAATCAAATTAAGAAATCTGATTATTTTTCTGTAATTCAGTTAAGAACATATTGATTAAATAACCTTGGATAAATAAATAAAAACAGAAGCTGCAAAGTAGATATGTACAATGCTTACAATTAATACTGGATTGCAATATTCTGTGATTAATAATTAGAAATCAATAAGAACAATCCAAACAATCCAATGCAATAGTAGGATAATCAATTGAACCTGGAATTCATTGACCAAGAAAAATGTACGCACATTAATATATTTTTATTAGTCACTTTTCTGTTCTGTGATAGAAACACTGACCCAAGCAATTTATATAAGGAAGAGTTTATTTGAGCTTACGGTTCTAGGGAATTATAGTCCATCATGGCAGGAAGGCCTGGTGGCTGGAGGTGGCTGGAGCAGCAGAATCCAAAGCTCTCGCATCATCATGCAGGCACCAGAACCAAGAGGACAACTGGAGATCTGGTAAGGCTTAAGAACTCTCTAAGCCCACCCCCAGTGACGTGCTTCTTCCAGGATAGGCACACCTTCTAAAAGCTCCTAAACCAGCCCCATCATCTGGGGACAAAATGTCCAAATATGTGGAGCCTATGGGGGACATTTTCATTCAAACCACCACAATATTAGAATATTTTATGTGAAACTTGTGAAAAAAAGCATAGAAAATAAGAACTCCTAAGCCTCCTCCACAAATAGATATGCAGAAAAGATTTAAAAATGAAGAACTAAAACTAGAGAGACTTATAGAAATATAGAAATATAGAGATAGAAATAGCAAATGGTAGTACCCAGGCAGTGAAATTTGTCTACCACATCACAAAGTGCATGGTGTTCTCATTGTTGGTTCAGCACATGGCCTTGACACTATTTTGAGAGTATCCTTTTAAGATTTCGAGAATAGATTTTAAAAAGAAAATAAAACTATCAAAATGAACCCAATTTTTAAAATTGAGACAATAATGTGGTATGTGACTATTACCATCATGCTGGATTTTGAAAGCATAGAACTGCTCTCTTATGAAATTGTTATATTATTATTTTCATAACTTTGAATTCTATTTAATTTTATTAATATTTTTATTAATTCTTTGAGAATTTTGCACAATGTATTTTGATCATAGTCACCCTTGGTGTCCTCCCAGACATATCCCAATATCCCTTCCCATTCAATTTCATGTCTTCCTTTTGTTTTAACACCCATGAAGTCCAATTTGTATTGTTCAAATACTCTTGCATGTAGAGCCATGTCCTGAGGTGTAGTGAACTCCTCAATGTCACACCCTTAAAGAAAGCCAACTCTCCTTTTCCCAGCAGCTCTTAACTGCCAATAGCTCCTCAGATAAGAGTGGGACTTCATGCTCACATCTCCCTTCTGCTGGGATTTTGTCTGGATGTTACAACTGCTGTTAGTTCACAAGTGCAGCTCCCCTGTTGCTTCCAGAAAACATAATTCACTGTACTCTTTCACCATGTAAAATGTTTCTGTCCCCTCTTCCACTATGATCCCTGAACCTTGGGTGGACAGGCATGATATAGATTTCTCATTTAGGGATGAGCAGTCTTCATGTTGATCAGTGAGGGTCTCTGTGATAATCACTGTCAATTTAACTAAAGAAGCTTCTTTGATGAATGTTGAGAGATGCACTAATCTATGGGTATGGCAACAAATCATTAGGAATTGATTTAATATTATGTTCATTTAGCAGAATAATAGGTTCTTACATAGGGTCTATGATCTATGCCATAGGTTATTGTCCATGATTACAGTAAAAGGTATAGGTTCTTTCTTGTGACAGTGACCTTAAATTCAATCAAAAAAATATTTGGTTACTTCCATAACATTTGTGCCACTATTGCACCACTGGGCATGTTTTATCAGGCTCATCAATATTGTAGTTTGCAGGGTTCACAGCTGGGTAAGGTTGATGGCTACTTTTTTCATCTTTTGTTTGCAGAGCACCATCCAGCACTCTGATAGCTAGCCAGGAGGTGTGAAACTTTCACATGAGTACAAGATGTGTTTCTATTTATCTCTAACAAAAACACATGGTGTTTTCAATAACAGTATTTTACTGTCAAGTTATAACCAAGAGCAATTGCAATAACTTGTAATGCTAGAGGGGTTGATGGAAGTTCACTGACCAATAATTCTAAAAGAGGAAACCCATTTCTCACTCCAGATTTTAATTTAATAATCTGTAGTTCTCTTGTAGAGGCACTGTCCCCCAGCTTATAGAGTAACTCTAATTAACACATTTAGATGATAGATTATAGATGCAGATTAGATAGATAGATAGATAGATAGATAGATAGATGATAGATTAGATAGATAGCAGGTAGACAGATATATAGATAGACAGACAGACAGACAGACAGCTAAATGGATACATAGATGATAGAAGGAAAGAAAGATAGATAGATAGATAGATAGATAGATAGATAGATAGATAGATAGATAGAAAGAAAGATAGATGATAGATGATAGGGAGTTTAGGAAGCTCTGTTCCATGTGACTCTTTTTTAAACATTTTTATTTAATTTTTGCGACTTTATTTTTATTTTTAATTTTATTTATTATTTTTGTTTATTTTATGTGTATAAATGTATTGCCTGTGTGGGTATATGTGCACTCATGGTGTGAAAGCCCAAGTAGGTTAGAAGAGACGTCAGATCCCCTGGAACTGGAGTTACAGGTGGTTCTTAGCCACCATGTGGGTGCTAAAAATCAAACCCCAGTTCTCTGCAAGAGCAGTTAGTACTCTTCACCACTGAGCTATCTCTCCAGTTCTACATTTTTCATACAACATGATTTGATGGTATTTAGATTCCCTACCCTACACATACCTTCCTTATTGCCCCTCCCAATTTAATGTACACTAATATATATATATATATATATATATAATCACATACAAAAAAGAATCTATTGGCATGTATCTAGTTATATGCCAATAGATTCTAATTTGTGTCTCCCAATGTTCTTCCATGTGGGGACATCCTTTGTAGCCTGGTCAACATATCAAGAGTCCCATGCTTGAAAGAGATGGTCTCTGCCACACCCAGCAGTGATTTATTGCCACAATTTTCTGAAGTGGGATTTCAGCTTCTTACCTTCTTCCTCAAGTCTATGCTGGGATTTTTTTCTAGTTTGAGTTTGGATGGAGCTTGTGCATGCTGCACCATTTCTCTGAGTTCATATGAGTAACTGACAAACAATCTGGAAGGTTATTTGTAAACAACAGTGGTGTGAGAGCCACCATTGGCTCTTACAGTCTTTCTGTCTCCTCTTCCACAAAGATCGCTGAGCCTTGAGAGCAGAAGTCTGATATATAAATCCTATTCAGGGATAACTACTTTGCAGACTCTTGTTCTCTGAATGTTGACCAGTTGTGGGTTTCTGTGTTAATCACCATCTATTGCATATGGAAAAGCCTCTGTTGAGGGTTTAATGATGCATTAATCTGTGTCTATGACAATAAGCCATTAAGAGTTAGTTTAATACAATAATTATTTAGTAAAAATCTAGCATTAAGTTTTCCCCTATGTCCTGTTACTTAACCTCAGGTACCTAAGTCTAATATCAGTGTTAGATATGGGCTTCATCCTAGGACACAGAACTTGAATCTAATTAAGGACTGGATTTCTTACTCTGATATCTGTGTCTCTATTGCACTGGCAGGCGTATCTTGCCAGGCCAGTTGTTATTGTAGTTCACTGGATTACCCACTGCATAAAGATGATTTTTTCTTAATTTTTTCTTTCTGGTAGTTTGCATAGCACCCTCCAGCATATAAATGCTAGCCATTAGAGATGAAACTCTGAATTCAGCACCAGCTTGATTTCCCTTGTTTGTTCTATAGTTCAAGTGTATAGTGAATTCAACAATAGGGTCTTAATATCCAGTTCTGGAGGGTAATCAAGACCAGGAACAATGGCCAGTTTGTTTGAGCGCCTGTGGGACTCATGATCAATAGCTTCTACAGAGGGAGTCCATTCCTGGTATTGAGGGTTTTTTTTAGCCCATGATGTCTAGAAAAAGCAATGTCACATTGCCATAGGATAAGTCCGCCTATTCTTTTCTTATGGTATATATGTACATATTTTAAGAAGCTTTTATAGTGGTAGGTTTCCATATGGCTTTTTCTAAAGGCCTTTAGTCTTACTTATTCCTCCTTATGTTTCCTCCATTGCCCTGCCCTCCCATTCTCCAATTCCTTTAACCCTTCCTAGTCTAATGGTCCAATTTCCTCCTCATATCCTTGCATTCTAAGCACCCCCTCCCCAGAAGACTCATCTCATCCATGGCCATTTATTAATTTCATGACCACTCTAGATTTTTAAATTGCAACATGTATAAGATTTCAAAGTTTGCATCTCTATGAAAGAGAACACGTGAAATTTGTCTTTCTGAGTCTGGGTTACCTCACTCAGGATAACGGTTTCCAGTTCTATCTATTTACCTGCACTTGTCATAATTTTGGAATTTTTAGGTGCTGAATAATCTTTCTTCGTGTATATGTACCATACTTTCATTATCGATTCAATCAGCTTATAGGCATCTAGTTATTTCCAATATCTGACTATTATAACAAGGGCAACAATGAACATGGATGAACAGGTATTGCTGTAGTAGAGTATAGAGTCTATTGGGTTTATGCCTAAGAGTGGTATGGCTGTATCATATGATAGATCAATTTCAAGCATTTTGAGAAATCTCCAAGCTTGATTTCCAGAGTGACTGCAGTCATTTGCCCTCCCACCAGCAGTAGATAAGTGTTCTCCTGCCTTTGCATCCTTGCTAGTATTTTTCATTGTTTTGTGTATTTTTGCCCTTTTGAGAGGGATAAGATGAAATATAAAAGTGGTTTTATTCTGCATTTGATCTGATGAATAATTATGTTGAACAATTTTAAAAGCATTTCTCAACCATTTGTGTTTAATTTTTATAAACTCTCATTTTTGATATTTGGTTTACAGTTCTTCGAACATTCTAGACACTAACCCTTTGCCAGAGGTATAGCTAGTAATTTTTTTTTTGATGTATGGAAGCGTTTTAGTTTCTTGTGCTCCCATTTGTCAATTGTTGGACCTAAAACGTATACTATAGGAGTCTTATTCAGAAAGTCCTTCCATGTACCTGTAAGTTCCAATGCATTGTCTACATTTTCTTCTCTCTGATTCATAATGTCTTGTCTTACACTGAGATCCTTGATCCATTTGGAAATCTAGTTTCTGCTACAGTTTCATTCTTTTACAAGTGCTTATCCAGTTTGACCAGCATCATTTGTTGAATAAGCTGTCTTTCAATTTCCAGTGTGTATTTTTGACTCCTTTATGAAAAATCAGGTACTGGTGGCTATAAGTGTGTGGATCTGAACCTGGGTCCTCAGTTCTATTACACTGATCAATTTATTTGTTTTGATGCCACTACCACACTGTTTTTATTCCTGTAGTTCTGTAATATAATTTGAGATCAGAGATGGTAATGCCTCTGGCAGTTCTTTTTTTTTTTTTTTTTTTCAGGTTTATGTTGGTTATCCAGGAGTTTTTGCGATTCTATATGAAATTTGAGAATTTTTTTTCAAATTCTGTGAAGAAATGTGTTGGAATTTTAATGGGTATTGCACTGAATTTGTAGATTGCTTTCGATAGGATGGCCGTTTTCATGATATTAATCCTACTGATTGATTAGCATGGGAGTCTTTCCATCTTCCAGTATCTTCTTCAATTTTTTTCTTCAATATCTTAAAATTTTCATTGTAAAGATCTTTCACTTACTTTGTTAGATTTATTCTAAGATATTTTAGGAATTCTGAGGCTATCACAAATGGGATCATTTCCCAGCTTTCTTTCTCAGTATATTTGTTGGTGGTGTATAGAAAAACAACTGATTTGGGTATGATAATTTTATATCCTTCTACTTTGTTGAATGTGTTTTTCTGCCCTAGGATTTTTCTGGTGAACTATGTAGGGTCCTTTATGTATAGAATCATATCATCTGCAAATAAAGATTCTTTGATATCTTCTTCCCCAATTTGTATCCCCTTTATCTCCTTCATTGTCTTACTGGTCTAGATGAGACTTCAAGTACATATTTAGCATTGACCTGTGATATATTGCTTTTATTATGTTGAAATATGCCTGTCATATGCCAAGTTTCTCTATGATTTTTATCACGAATGGATGTCGGATTTTTCAAAGGCATTTTCTCCATCTAATGAGATGATCATGTGTTTTCTATCCTTGAGTCTGTTTATGTAGTGGACTACATCTATTAATTTATATATGTTGAACCATCCATGCATCTCTGGGATGAAACTGACTTGATCATAGCTATATTTTTATGTGTTCTCATATCTAGTTTGAATTTTTTTGTTTTTTTGGTCTTTTTGAGACAGGGTCTCCCTGTAGCCCCAGCTATCCTGGATTCACCATGGAGACCAGGCTGACCTTGAACTCACAGAGATCTGACTGCCTCTGCCTCCTGAGTGCTGGGATTAAAGGCGTGTGCCACCAGGCCGAGCTTCATTTGTATTTTATTGAGAATTTTTGCATCTATGTTCATTAAGGATATGGGTCTATAGTTTTTGTATTAGAGTAATATTGATTTCATAGAAGGAATTTGGGAGTGTTCCATTATTTTTGTGTTTATGGAATAATTAGAATTGGTATTAGTTATTTCAAGATTTGGTCAAAGACTGTACTGTATCTTTCTGGTCCTGGACTCTTTTTTTTGGGGAGTTTTTAATTACTTTATTTTTCCCACTGGTTGTTGTGGGTCTGGTTGGATTACATCATTCTGATATAATTTTTGTAGGCGGTACATGTGTAGAAACATCCATTTCTTGTAGATTTTCTAGTTTAGTTGAATATAATATTTTAAAGTATGTCCTTAAGATTTTCTAAATTTCCTTTCTGTTGTCATGTTTCCCTTCTCATTTATGAGTTTACTTGAGTTCTCTTTCTCTCCTTTGAGGAACTGGACTAAAGATTTGTTCATCTTGTTAACCCTTTCAAAGAACCAACTAGTTTCCCATTATCAATACTTTGTGTAGTATTGTATGTAGTTACTAATTGCCATAATAATTTTTACTTTAAATATATTATATTCACTTGTTAAAAAAAGAAAGAAAAGAACCACCTCCTTGCTTCATTTTAGTATAGTTTTCTTTGTTTTTATTTTATTAATTTTAGCCTTGCATTTATCTCTTACCATCTACTCATTTTAGGTGTTGTTGTTTATTTTGTTCTGCAAGACTTTGGGTGCATTATATAAGAAGTTTCTAATTTTCTGGTGTAGGCACTTAATGTATAACTTTTCCCCTTAGAACTACCTTCATTGTGTACCAACTGTTTTGGTATGTTGTATTTTCATTTTCATTCAGTTCTAGGAAATTTTATTTCCTTCTTGATTCCTTTGGTGATCCACTTTCATTCAGTAATGTGTTGTTTAGTTTCCATGAGTTTGTGTACTTTCCCCATTTTTATTGTTTTTAATATGTAGCTTTATTTCTTTGTGGTCAGATAAGGTACAAGATCATATTTAAATTTTATAAATTTTTGGAGGCTTGCTTTCTGTCCTAATAAATGGTCAGTTTTGGAAAAAGTTCCAAGGCCTGCTGAGAAGAAAGTGTATTCTTTAGATGGAATGCTCTGTAGATAGCTCCAAAGTCTATTTCATGTGTGGTGTCATTTAAATCCAGTTTCTCTGTTTAGTTTTGGTCTGGTTGACCTATTAGTGACAACTGGATATTGAAATCACCCACTAGCACTGTCTTAGAGTCACTATGTGATTTTAGTGCTAATAATATTGGTTGCCCCTGTGTGAGTCACATATATGTTTAGGACTGTAATTTCTTCTTGGTAGTGTTTTTTCTTTAATGAGTTTGAAGTGAACTTCCTTGTCTCTTCTGACTACTTTTAGTTTGAAGGCTATTTTCTCAGATATTAGAATAGCTATACCTGCTTGATTCTTGGTTCCATTTGCTTGGAATATCTTTTTCCATACTTTTATGTTAAAGTACTGTTGATAATTGTTAATGAGATGTGTTTCCTGGAGGCAGCAAACTGATGTACTCTGTTTTCTAATCCAATTTATTAGCCTTTGTCTTTTTGCTGGGGAGTTGAGGCCATTAATATTGAAGGTTATTATTGATTTATTATCTATTAATATTGAGGGTTTAACAATTTCTATTATGTTGGTGTTGTTAGTTTTCTTAGATAGTTTTGGTTTACTACTCTGTTTTATGCCCTCTTGAGAGTGTTTAATATTCTCTTCTGACTTAACTACTCCATTGAGTATTCTCTGAGAACTGGTTTTGTGGACATAAATTCCTTAAATTTATTTTAATCATGGAAAATTTTTCCTTCTCTTTCAATTAAAACTGATAGTTTTGCTGGGAACAGTAATCTAGGCTCAAATCTGTGTTCTTTCATGACTTGGAAGACATGGATCCATGCACTTCTGGTTTTCACAGTCTCCACTGAAAAATCCATTATTCTGCCCTGCCTTCAAATGTCACTTGATCTTTATCTCACAAAGCTTTCAATGTCTTTTCTTTGTTCTATATATTTAGTGTTTTGTCTGTTATATGATGTGGAGATTTTCCTTCTGGTTCTGTTTGTTTGGTGTTCTATATGCCTTTTATACCTTGATCAGTATCACTTTCTCTAGATTTGGTGAGTTTTCTTCTATGAGTTTATTAAAAGTATTTTCTGTGCCTTTGACTGGGGTTTCTCCTTCTTCTATGCCTATGGGCCATAGGTTTGGGCTTTTTACAGTGTACTAGAGTTTTTCATATTCCATTGCTAGCTTATTTAAATTTGTTTTTTTTTTATTGCTCAATCTAGTTCCCTAAACTTGCCTTCAAGATCTGATATTCTCCACTTCCTTGATGCTTATTTCCTCTAAACTTTTTGTTTGAGTTCCTGAGGTTTTTTAATTTCAAGTTTTATTTCAGATTGGGTTTTCTTCAGAGATTATATCTCTTTATTAAATTCTAGTTTCAGGTTTTCATATGTTTTAGTTATTTCATTCATTTGTTTGGTTTTTCATCATCTTCATTTGATCTTTTATACATATCCTCTTTGAATTCTTTGAACATACTTATATTTGCTATTTTGAAATCACTACCTTGTGCATTCATTTGGTTGTCATTCTCGGAAAATCTTATGATGGTGCTGTTAACTTCTATATTAGCTATATTATCTTGGCTATTCATGCTGTTTCTGATTTTTCAGTGAGACCTAGGTGTCTGGACTTGTCTGGTTGAATGTATTGGTATAGGTAAGTGATTTTATCCTAGTTGAGTGTTTCTTGTTTGGGGTTTTTTTTTTTGTCTCATTTGTTTTTTTTCCAATTTGTCAGGTTATATCCCAGCTTGGTGTCCAGTTTGGGGGCCACTTTACATTTAAATGCAATTTGGGTGGAAGAAGTGGTCTCCGTTAAGCCAGAGATGGGTGTAATTTTTGAATTGCAACTTCAGAACTGATCCTGGACCAGGAGGTTGGAATGTAGTTGATAATGTGAGCAATTTGGTTGGTAGATCATTGTGAAAGTTCACAAGTATAGGACAAACAAATGATGGATCACTAAAGAATCTCAGGAAAGGACTTCCAAGCTGCAAATCTGATGCAAGTGTGTGTGTGTGTGTGTGTGTGTGTGTGTGTGTGTGTGTTTTCAAGAGGACCAAGAGCTGGTACGGTGGAGACTGACTCATTCTTATAGGACTATCCTGGGTGGAATAGGATGTCTATTAACTAGGGAAGTCTGAAACCTAAGATGACAGGGTGCTAGGGAATCTCAGGGAAGGAGTTCCAAGCCCCAACTGGAGGGGGGAGTGTGGGGGGGCATGGAGGTCCCTGGAAACAAAACAAGAATGGGCTGAGAGCTGAGATTGAAGGGATTGACCCAAGAAGTCTGAAAAATAGGGAGTCTTAGCGAAAGAGATCCAAGCTGCATACATACAACTTTTTCAAAAAGGCCTTTAGTGTTTTTTTCCCTCCCCATATTGCCTCCTCCACCCTGACCTCCACCCCTATTTAACCAGTCTTCTGCCCTTACTCACCTTTCCCCTTGATATCACTGCGTATTAGCTCCTCTCTCATGAAGCTCCCGCCCCACATGGCCCCTTACTAGTTTCCTGAACTCTACAGTCTTTTCAGTTGAAATTCGCCCCCACGCCCCCACCCCCCCACACCCCATGACAAGTGCGGCAGAGAAAAGACCACTCCCGTAGTGTGGTCAGAAGGCGGAACTCAACTTTATTTTTCAGCAGGCTGCATATATACTCATAATCATAGAATAACATGAAAGGGCACCCGTTGTGGACCAATGGTAGCAAAGGTCATGCTGATCACACACGCTTACATCTAGCATTGAAGATCATGAGCTGATGACTCGCCAGTCATGAGGAGGCAGACCACTCAAAGCACAGCAGAAGCATGATGCATTCTCAGGCCATCTGTGGGGAAAGGTGTGGAAGGAGGTGCGGCTATGGGGCGGGGGGAATGCCATGTTGATGGCACAGTTTAAATTCTGATACAGAAAGTGGGCCTAAGCTATGAAATGGCCCTGGCAGGGGTAGAATATGGCCACAACTTCTGAGACAGTACATGTGACACTTGTCCTTCTGGTTCTGGGCACTTCACTCAGGGTGATTGCTTCTATTCCATTCACTTTCCTGTGAATTCCATTTATCCATTATGAGTTGACTTGGAACGTTCCATACAAGTTTTATGGCAGCTTCTGTAACTCATTTTATTTTATGAGGAAAGTTAAGCAAATAAATGAAAAATAATAATACTATATCATTTTTAGATATTTTATTTGTTGAGCTTGACCCAATATAGTTAATTGCAAAATTCAACAATGAGCTTCTTATTTAATATCTAACAATTATATATATTAATGATGCATAGAGATGTATATTATACTGACTGTGATTTCAAATAGCATTTTGTGCAATGAAAAAAATGACAGTTTTTCTTCATCAATTACTGGCAGCTTATTTAGAGATTCCACTGGATTTCTACTGTATTGTTATGGTATGATTCTGAGTAATATTGCCATGTTTGATTGTGTCAAATTAAAATTGAAGCCAATATAATTATAATAATCTGATATTTCTTTTAGATAATAAAATTGGAGCAAGATGATTTCTATGACTGTAAGGTAATACCATCATAGTTGTAGTACTCAGTACTTACTGAATATTTGATGAATGCTAGACCATGATCAGCACTCCACATGTATGGATTAAGTCATTTAATCATAGAAATATGATTTCGATTTAAGAGATAGCACAGGTTGTTCCATGTGTGTTGGCATACACCTTCATAATCCCAAAATGAGGAGGCAGAGGCAGGTTTATTTCTGTGAGGTCATAGTCAGCCTGGTCTACAGAGCCAGTTCCAAGGAGACCCTGTCTCGTCAAAAAAAAAATAAACCTCGACTATCCTCAGGCCTCTTGGGGTAAGTCTATAGCGCAGCTCTCTGCGCCGGGACTCTCTAATCCACATTCACCCTTCCATCCCTCCCGCCGTTCTATACTACTAGTTTGGGTCCTGCGCCATTCCTAGTTTTGGGGCCCCAGATACCTGGGGAACCAATACTGCTTCCTGATCCTTCTCACCCAGACCAACTCAGTCCCTTTCTTGGGCTCCAGGAGCACCACTTCTGGTCCTGGCCCCACCCTCACCTCTCTCTGCTTCCCTGGGAATGCACCACCGGCTAACTCTCCTAGCCTGCACTACCATCCTCAGGCCTCTTGGGGTAAGTCTATAGCGCAACTCTCCGTGCAGGACTCCCTAAGCCACATTCACCCTTCCATCCTCCCCACCCCCACCCCGCCGTTCTATACTCCTAGTTTGGGCCCTGCGCCATTCCTAGTCTTGGGGCCCCAGACACCTGGGGAACCAATACTGCTTCCTGATCCTTCTCACCCAGACCAACTCAGTCCCTTTCTTGGGCCCCAGGAGCAGCGCTTCTGGTCCTGGCCATGCCCCCACCTCTCTCTGCTTCCCTGGTCCTGCACCACCGGCTAACTCTCCTAGCCTGCAGCTTCCCTTTACCCCCCCTGATCCTTTGCATCCAGTACAACCCAGCTACTCAATCCACTCCCTGGGAAATCTTGGGGCTTCTTCCCGCCCCATCTGCCTTTGCATCCTGCATGGCGCGGCCACGGCCAGGGTCTCAGGTCAATTCAACACCCAAGTTCCTGAGGCCAAAAGCATTTTTAGAAGATTCCAGACCTAAGCAGAAAGTCTGAAAACTTCTGATCCACATTGGAGTTGGGCCACCGC
>NW_008340940.1:1098863-1110073 GCF_000622305.1 Nannospalax galili
AGAATTCCCTTTCTGTATCCAGTTAGGATGGGCTAAAGTGAGATTTTCTCATGAGACTGGAAGATGGAAGGGAAGAAGCAGATTGTTCATAGCTATTCTTTTCCCACTTACTGATTTAAATGCTGTTCTGAGCACTACTGTAATGACAGCTTCCAGGTCATGAAAACCACATATTGGTTAATTCAGAGTTACTCAAAAGGGAGAATGTCCCTCTGTGACTGACTTAATTGTCCCTCTGTGACTGACTTAATGAAGTGGAAGCTACTTAAAGAGACTAAGCTCTCCCTGAAGTTCAGAAACTCTAGGTAGCAAAAGGGAGATCTGTATAAATATCTCTACAGTCTGACATCTTTGAACTCATTTATTTTTGTTAATATGTCAGTCCACCTCACCAGCATAAAACAACATCTGGACCTGCAGGTGACCTGTCTTCATTTGGTCCTTCCTCAGTTTGCTTGACTGTGGGCCATATGAGTGTTCAAAAGTCTGTGGGGCAAAGCTCGGCTTCAGGACGTTACTTTCAGCACCAAGGCCAGGAACTGCAGGCCCCTGGTTTCAGGCTTCCCTGTGAGCTCCTGTCTTTCCACCTTGCTTGGGCTCCATTGGCTGACTGGCTAGCTGTGTTCCCTGGGTCTGACACTGGAACGACAGACAGCCTTGTGGAGTTTGCTCAGACTGCCTCACATTGTATAAATGGTGGGAAAAAACCCTGGGAATTCAGTAGGGTATATCTGTGTTCTACTTTGCTTTGCCCTTTAAAAATAAGTTGTTTTAAACTAAAAATTTAAAGCCAATTTTGAAAGAGATGCATCTTAGCTCTGGAAATTGTTATTGAATATGTCAATGCTGTTGTAATGAAATGCTTCTTCTAATTATATGGTTATTAAATAAACAATTTTAAAAAAACCCTCAAAAACAGAGAGGGAGGGGGAGAGGGAGGGGGGTACAAGTACAGGAAAATGACATAATTTAGCCAAGTTCTCACAAGTATAAATAGATCAGTTGTGATATGAATGTGAGAACTGCCCCTGAGTCCAAACATTCTAATATGTACAGTTACCTCAAACACTGAAGATTTACCATAAAGAAATGTCAGGCATGTTCTTAATAATCATTATTAAAGTTCAAATTGTCTAATAACATTTTCCTAAGTTCATATATTTATAACCCTAATTATTTGGATAAAACAATGGTAGTCATAATAGTTTAAATAATACTAAATACTCATTCCCTGGGTGTAACAATATATTAAAGCCCATTACTTATATCTCATAGCTTTGCAAACAGCTCTTTCAATGGGTTGTTATTCTCACTGAATCTAACAGTGTAAGAAAGCAATGCTTTCAGTCCAGTAGTATTGTTTCGTTCAAAAAGTAGGAAAGGCACTGCTCAAGGGCACACATATACCCTGCTTAGCTAGAACTCTGCCTGAGAGCCCCCAAGTAGCTTGATGAGTTAGTCAGATCCTCCCCACTAGGTTGACATCATGCTGCTGTGGAGCTAACCCCATTCATGCTACTCCAGAGATGACTTCTACCCTGATAAGGTAGTCAGAACCTGCCCACATGGTCACCATCTTCCTGCTTCTTGACTAAGCCCATTCACAATGGTAGAGAGCTACTGACCAGCCTGATTGGAACCATGCTGTAGCTCCAAATAAAAAAACAAAAGTGAGAACTTGAAGCACAGGCCAACTAATCATACCGAATCAGAAAGCAATCATAATTTTCAAGGCAAACTATAAAAGACAGAAGAGTTTGAAGCAAAGTATTCTAAGTTCTAGTTGATCATAGATGTCAACCCAGAATACTTTACCCAGCAAAACTATCATAGTCAAAAGAGAAAGAAAAATCTTTCTGTGATACAATTAGGAAGAAAGAATTCATGCCTACCAAGCCAGCCCTACAGAGAATACTCAAAGCAATACAAAGGAATGGAGAAAGGAATAACCTTACACAAGAGGCTTGGAAAGAAAAGAATGAAGGTATACTTACAGAAACACAAAATAAGACAATGTCTTAGTTTGTTCTTCATTGCTGTGACAAAACACTCTGACCAGTACCAACTTGGGGAGGAAAGGGTTTATTTGTCTTACATCTCCCAGGCTGCACGCAGTTCATCAGGGAGCCCAAGGTAGGAACTCAGGGCAGGAACTTGGAGGCAGGAGCTAGAGCACAGGCCATGGAGGAATGCTGCTTACAGGCTTGCTCCCTTGGCTCCTACTCAGCCTGCTTTCTTATGCATCACAGGCCCACCTGCCCAGGGGTGGCACCACCCACAGTGGGCTGGGCCCTCCCACATCACTCATCAAGAAGATGCCCTTCAGACATGGCCACAGGCCAGTCCAATAGAGGCAATTCCCCGATTGAGGCTCCCTCAAACCAGGTGTGTCAAGTTGACACTAAAGCTATCCACCACAGACAATAATCAATAGACATAATTCAATAATAACTTTAAATATCAGTTGTCTCAACAACCAAATCCAGAGACACAGGCCAGTTGAAGGGATTTAGAAAGAAAATCCATCTTGTTGTTGTTGTTGTTTACAAGACACTTATCTGAATTTTAAGGATAGGTGTGCTGGATAGCTTTAGTGTCAACTTGACACACCTGGGTTGAGGGAGCCTCAATTAGGAAATTGCCTCCATTGGACTGGCCTGAAGCCATGACTGTGGGCATTTTCTTGATTGTTGAGTGATGTGGGAGGGCCCAGCCCACTGTGGGTGGTGCCACCCCTGGGCAGGTGGGCCTGTGTTCCATAAGAAAGCAGGCTGAGCAAGGGCCACGGAAGCAAGCCAGTAAGCAGCATTCCTCCATAGCCTGTGCTCCAGCTCCGGCTTCCAGGTTCCTGCCCTGAGTTCCTACCTTGGGCTCCCTGATGAACTGCGACCTGGAAGACGTAGGATAAATAAACCCTTTCCTCCCCAAGTTGGTATTGGTCAGAGTGTTTTGTCACAGCAATAAACAAAGACAATAGGCAACACCTAACAGTGAAGAGAGGGAAAAATATTCCAAGAAAATGGCACTAAGAAAAAAGTAGAATTCTTATTCTAATAACTGTCAAAATAAATTTCAAACTAAAGTTAATCAGAAGTGACACAAGAAGGTCACTCTATTCTGATAAATTAACTGAAGAGACATTATAATCATGAACATAAGTGTACCAAACTCTGGTCCAGCAAATTTCATGCAAAGAGCATGCTAGACTTCCTGACACAGAATAACTGCAACTCAGTAATAACAGATGATTTCAACACCCCAAAGTCTCCAAAAGACAGGTGACTCTGGACAAAGAACAGAGAAACACCTGAATTAATAATGCATATCAAATGAACCTAAGAGACATCTACCAAATAGTCCACAAAAACATCGAAGAATACGTATTCTATTCAACAACCCATAGAAATTTCTCTAAAATTGACCAAATTTACCACATACCAGGGCACAAAATGAATCTCAGCAGATACAACAAAAACGAAATAATTCCATTCATTCTATCAGACAACAACACAATTCAGCTTAAAATCAATACCAAAAGAAGCTGTAGTAGCTACATGAATTCATGGATATTAAACAACACACTCCTGAATGATGAATGTCTCAAAGAAGAAATTGAGAGCAACATAAAGGTATAACTGGCACTAAATGAAAATGGTAACACAGCACAACAAATTCTGGGACATATTAAGAGGAAGTTTATGTCTCTAAACATATACATTAAAAAAGATAGAATCAGACTTAACTTCTCCTGAAGGCTATCAATCATACCTTTTGAAAGCACTATGCAAAGTCAATCCATGGTCCAACACCAGCTTCGAGATCAATGACTCATCAAAGAATTTTGTTTTGCACTAGAAGGAAACTACTAAAGAGTACCACAGCTGGTCATAAACAGACAATGTCTGTGAATTGCCCAAGTATGAATGGCAATCATCACATCCACAATGCAACTTCTACACCTAAAGCTCATGGAACATAGAACAAGAAGACAACAATGAGTATCTCAATTCTCATTAATGAAGCTCCCCCATGCAACAGAGGGCCAGGAACACCAAAGGTCACAAGTGGCCAAAGTGTAGAGACTAAGAGTCTGAAGAATTCTGGTCCTTGGACAGGACTCCTATATTAATCTACATCTACCCCAGACATAGGGAGCATTTCAGAAGAGGGCACAGAAATATTGTAAGAGCCAGGGAGGAGGTGCATGATCATGTGGAAATAGAGTCTTACAAGCTCCTGGGATTCTACACATATGAACCTACAGCAATAGTGTCAGAATGCATAGGATTCATGCATACTCAAACAATCAAAAACCCAGCATAGACCTGGGAAAATGGATAGCTGATCCCAATCTTAGCTGAAGAAATATTGGCAGCTGATTACTGCTTGGTGTCAAAGACCTGCTCTTCCTAAAGAGAGAGCCTAGATAGGCTGACTAGACCTCATTAGATGAACTTGCATTGAGAAACCTCTGGCGACACTAACTTGACACAATAAGGCCTTAAGACAAATGTCAGAATGTATGAATTCCAGTTTGTGGGGGAGCTATTGGAGGGTGCCAGTGGGAAAGGGGGTATAAAGATGATTAGATTGATTGAGATGTTCTGCATGAAATACACAAAAAAATCAATAAAAAGATAGAATTATAGAGAGAGCTCCCAAACGCCTATGATGCCAACATTACTCTAATACCAAAATCAGGCAAAGACACAACAAAAAATGAACACTACAGGCCTATATATCTAATGAACATAGATGAAAAAAAATGTTCAACAAAATCCTCACAAGTCACATACCACATATCAAAAAGGTCATCCACTATGATTAAGTTGTATTTATTCCAGAGATGTAGGGGTGGTTCAATGTATGTAAGTCAATAAACATAAATCATATAAATGGACAAAAATCACATGATCATTTCAATAGAAATAGTAAAGGCCTTTTACAAAAATCCAAACACATTCATAATAATAGACCTAGAGAGGGAACTGAACTGGAGGGAACATACTTCGCCATTATTATGGCTGTATACAACAAATCCACAGCTAATATTCTTAATGGAGAAAAATTTGAAATATCCCCACTAAAATCAGGATCTGGACAAGCTTGGCTACTGTCCCCACTCCATTTCAATACAGTGCTTGAAAGTCTAGCAAGAACAGTAAAACAAGAGAAGGAAATAAAAGAGATAAAAGTGGTACTAATTGGAAAAAGTCAAATTATCCCTATTTGCAGACGATAAAATATTACACATAAGGTATTCAAAGAATTCCACCAGAAATTTTCTACAAATGATCAACACTTTCAGCAAAGTAGCAGGATACATCAGGTTACAAAAGACACTGTCCTTTCTATATAACAATAACAATCAGAGTGTCTCCCATTCATGATAGTCTAAAAAAAATCTAGGAATAAACCTAAGAAAATATACCAAAGGCATATTTCATACAATGAAAATTTGAAATCTTTGAAAACAGAGCTGGAGGAAGACACAAGGAGATGTAAAAACTTCCTTTGCTCGTGGATTGGTAGAATTAATATTGTGATACTGACCATCTTACTCAAAGCAGTTTATGGATTGCATAAAATTACAATCAAAATACCCATGACATTCTTCACAGAAATAGAAAAAAAATCCTAAAATACACATGGAATTGCAAAAGACCCTGGAAGTTCCCAACTTTCAGGTTTTATATTGAGGCATTTGATCCATTTGGAATTGACTTTTGTGCAAGGGTGAAATATAGGGGTCAAGTTTCATTCTTCAGCAGGTGGAATTCCAGTTTTGCCAGCAACATTTGTTGAAGTTGCTATCTTTCCTCCATTGTATGTTCTTGGCACTTTTGTCAAATATCAGGTGGTTGAAATTATATGTACTCACATTTGGGCCTTCTATTGTTCCATTGATCTACATGTTTATTTTTGGCCCAGTACCATGCTGTTTTTATGATTATAGATCTGTAATATAATTTAAGATCTGGTATGGTGATCGCCCCACCCCAAGCATTGTTCATTTTGCCCAAGATTGCTTTGACTTTGGTCTTTTGTGATTCCATATGAACGTTAGGTTGATTTTTTTTCAAGCTCCATGAAGAATGTCTTGGGTATTTTGATTGAGGTTGCATTGAATCTATAAATTACTTTTGGTAAGATGGTCATTTTCATAATATTGATCCTATCAGTCCATGAGCATGGTAGATCTTTCCATCTCCTAGTGTCTTCCTCAATCTTTCTTTAGAGTTTGGAACTTTCACTTCAGAGATCTTTAATGTCTTTGGTTAGGTTTATTCCTAAATATTTTGTTTTATTTTTTGTGAAGATATTGAGAGTGGAAGGGTTTCTTCAAGTGCTTTTTCTGATTGCTTGTTATTGATATATAGAAAGGCTACTGATTTTTGTGAAGTTGATTTTGTGAACTGCCACTTTACTGAAGGTATTAATCACTTCTTACAGTGTTCTAGTGGAATTTTTGTCATCTCTTATGTATAATATCATATCATCTACAAATAGGGATAATTTTCCCTTTCTTTTCCAATTGGTACTCCTATAATTTCCTTCTCTTCTCGTATTGCTCTTGCAAGAGTTTCAAGTACTTCCTATATTGAAAAGGAGTGGAGATAGTGCAAAGCCTTGTCTGGTTCCTGATTTTGGTAGGAATGTTTCCAAATTTTCTCCATTTAGGATGATGTTGGCTGTGGGTTTATTGCATATAGCTTTAATCATGTTGAGGTATGTTCCCTCCACACCAATTCCTTCTAGAACTTTTAACAAGAATGCATGTTGGATTTTGGTGGAAGGCC
This sequence comes from Nannospalax galili, assembly GCF_000622305.1. NCBI lineage: Eukaryota > Metazoa > Chordata > Mammalia > Rodentia > Spalacidae > Nannospalax > Nannospalax galili. Next base: position 1,105,664 of record NW_008340940.1, read on the forward strand.
TTTTCTGCCTTTTGTTTTATTCTTTAAATCCAGTTATATTTTTATTATGTTTGTTAATATACATATATATGTATGTATATATAAAACCATCGCTGCATCTCTAAAACTGACTTGATCACAGTAGATGATCTTTTTGATGTATGTCTATATGTGGTTTGCAAGTACTTTATTGAGTATCTTTGCATCTATGTTTATTAAGGATATGGGTATATAGTTTTCTTTTTTGCTGTATTTTTACCTGGTTTGGGTATTAGAGTGATACTACCTTGATAGAAGGAGTTTGGGTGTTTTCCCTGTTTCTACCTTTTTGAATAATTTAAGCAGTATTGGTTGTAGATTTACTTTGAATGTCTGGTAGACAAACAGTACCCTTCAAGATATAGGCATGGAAAGGACTTTCCTAATTGGACAGAAGCTACTCAAGATCAACAATCAATAAGTGGAACCTCCTTAAATTACAGTTTCTGTACAGCAAAAGAAACAATCAATGACGGGAAGAGGAAACACTCTGAATGGAAGAAAATCTTCACCATCTGACACAGGATTAATATCCAGAATATTGAAAAAGAAAAAAATAAGAAAATATTTGACCCAATAAAAAGATGGGCAATAGAACTAAACAGAGAGTTCGCAAATGAAGAAATAAAAATGGCTAAGAAGCACCTTAAAAAGTGCTCAACATCCTTAGTAATTAGAGAAATGCAGATAAAAACCACTTTAAGATTCCATTTTACCCCAGTCAGACTGGCTAAGTTCAAGAGAACAAGAGACTCCAAATGCTGAGGGGGATGTGGAGAAAGAGGAATGCTCATTCACTTCTGGTGGGAATGCAAAGTCACGCAACCACTATGGAAAGCAGTGTGGAGAACCCTCAAAAATCTAAAAATGAGCCTACCATATGATCCAGTTGTCCTTGGCATATACCCAAAGGACTCATCATGTTGTAGCCATATCTGTACATTCATGTTGCTGCTGCTTTCTTCACAATAGCTAAGAAATGGACACAACTTAAATGTCCCTCAACTGAGAAATGGTTAATGAAAATATGCACAATGGAGTTCTACTCATCAATAAAAAAATGAAATTATAAAATTTACAGGTAAATGGATGGAACTAGGGAGTGCTATACTAAGTGAAAAACCACAAACACAGAAAAACAAGTAACTTATGTTCTCTCTCATTTGTGGATTGTAACACCAATCCTTTATATGTGAATATATAAATTCTGATGTAACACCAAGAGCCAGGAAAGGGAAAAAGAATACATAGAAGTAAAGGAAAAGAAAAGAACCTGAAAGTGTGATAGAGGGGAACAGATGTTAATGGGGGGGTGTGTGGGAGAAGTGGAAGTACTAGGCAGGGAGGAGAGGTGGAAGGGACATGCTAGGGGCCATGGTGTGGGGCAGATTGAGAAGTCAGGAGAAGGAGGATGGTGGGAGCCAGATGTTATTGGGGGGAGTGTGGGTATAAGGGGGGCACTGTGACTAGGGAAGGAGGGGGAGGGAGGCCAGATGGGAAAAAAAAGAGTAGAGATGAATGAATCTTGGGGGTTTAGGAAACCTAGAGGGAAATGTGATGCCTTCAAAATGAGAAATGCACATAGAGTGCCTGAATGTTAGTGTATATGTATACGTGGGAGCTACTTGGCAGGGAACACAGTGCCAGACAGAAGAGACATCCCTGAGAGTGGTTGGTGAAGGTGGTTCAGGAGACTCCCAAAATAACACAAGATATTGTTAAACCTCTTGATTATCTCCCAGAACTAGTAGATAAGGCCCTACTATAGAGGACAGGACATACTTAAGGTACAGGACTTGAAGCAATGGAGCAGGAACTGTCCTGGAAACCTTTTACTGAAGTTTGCTTATCATAACACTAGATGATGATATGCAAACTCCCATGGGAGAAAAACAATTAATGATCCAATCCGGCCTTAAAGCCTGATAACCATCACAACTGTATGGCAAACTACTTCTATTGGTGCAGTAGTGGCACTGTTATCTGGGGGCAATCAACAGCTATCTATTAGACTTAAAGCCCTCTCAATGGGAGGGAACTCAAGGGTGGCACTGTAAACTCAGCCAAATACACATGGCCAGAGAGGGACATAGATCCTGGGGGTGGGGGGGAATCTCTCTTTCTTATCTCAAGACAAATGAAACTTCTTACTATATGCTAAATATCCATCCTTAAATTTACAGACAAGCATACTATAAAACACTGATCAAAAAAGCTTCTTTTTGTAACAGATGGAGGCTACTTCAGAATTGCACATCTGGTCAGACAAAGAGAACATATATCTGAGAGATGCCGAGTACTAGTTGACGCATCTACAGTTGAACCTTTACAACTAAGGCTCATGGAACATAGCAGAATAAGGGGTAGAGAGAAAACTAATGTATCCCTCAACTCTCACCAGTAAAGCTTCTTTATACAACAGATAGTGATGCCCACAGAAGGCCGCAACTGGACAAGTTTTGAAGAATAAGAATAAGAGACTGTAGAATGTAGGATGGGACTCTTAAATGGGGCGTCATCCACCTACAGCTCAGGGACCATTGGGGAAGACGGGGGTGGAAAGACTGTACAAGCCTGGGCTGGTTCATGAACATAGGGAAGCAGAGGCTTCCAGGCCAATGGAAGGTTGCACATGTGAACTTTTGCCAATGGTGACATCAAGCAAAGGCCCCATGTCAACTCAATTAAACAAGGGCCAAAAGAAGAAGAGAGGAAATATGTGGCAGGCCTATAGTAGACTTACAACTATTCGAGACTGACTGCTGCTGGGTAAGGGAGACTATGATTACATCGGATGGGCTGACTAGACCCCAGTGGACGCATTTACACTGAGGGACATTTGGGTACAAATGCCTGAATGAATAGGGCTTGCCATGCATGGTTGAATGCATGAGGTTTGGTGGGGGGATGGGGGAAACATGGATGGGGGAGGGGATCTAAATCTGATTAAGAACTGTTGTATGAAATTGCAAAAGCTCAATATTTTTTTCAAAAAGACCCCAGAAGGTCAAGGCAATCCTGAGCACAAAGAGCAAAGCCAAGAAATTATCATAACTGCATTACAGCCTACATTACAGAGTTATGGTCATAAAAAATTAGCACCAAATAGGCACAAATACAGGCACACAGATCAGTGGAAGAGAACTGAAGACCCAAACATGAGTGCATACAGTTTAAACTACTGGAGGAAAGACAGAATCTTCAACAAACGGTCCTGGGATAACTGAATCTCCACATGTAGAAGAATGAAATTAGACTCATTTCTATCACCCTAAATAAAAGTCAACTTTAAATGGATCAAAGACCTCAATGTAAAACCTGAAAAACTGAAACTGTTGGATGAAAACATAGGCAGTACCCTACGAGGTATAAGTGCACAAAAGGAATTTCTAAATCTGACATTATTTGCCCAGGAATTCAGGGCAAAAATTGACAAATGGAACCATATGAAACTAAAAAGCTTCTGTACAACCAAGGAAACCACCAGCTGATTGAAGAGAAGGCCCACAGACTGAGACAAAATCCTCCTCAGCTATACATCTGAAAGAGTATTAATATCAGAATTCAAAAGACAAAGAATCAAGAAAACAAATGACCCAATTAAAAAATCTGTTATGGATTTGAACAAGGAACTGCCAGAAAAAGAAATAACAAATGACTAAGAAGTACTGTAAAAAGGGTTCAACTTGCTTAGTAGTCAGGGAAATGCAAATCGAAACTACTTTAAGATTTGATTTTACCCTAGCCACAGTGGCTAAGACCAAGGGAACAAATGACACAAAAGATTCTGGAGAGGCTGCAGGGAAAGGAGGAATCCTCATTCACTGCTGGTGGGATTGCAAACTGGTGCCAACACTGTGGAAACCCATGTGGAGTGGCAGATAGTAGGAGTCAGTGTAATCAATAGGCAAATGGGGAAAACGAAGAATAATTTAACAGGAAAAGATAATATGAGCAGTTATGTTTTGGGACAGAGAGAGGAGAGATAAATAATGCATAGATGGTGTAAAAATCCAGAGAGAAATTTATTAGTTCAAATATATACATAAAATATATATACAGCACATAATATGAATACATGTGTATAGCTGATGACTATATAATATAAAAGTCATGTTATTGGTCAGAGTGATCTGCGAGACTTCCAAAATTACACAGGTTATTAACACAGCCCTTGATTGCCTCCGAGAATGTGAAGGTAAGACCTTACTGCTGAAGCCAAGAAATATTTTGGACTCAGGATTTGACATTTGAACTGGAACTGATACAGAGGTGCCCTCTCTGAAGAGTCATTCCCATAGAATCAGAAGATACTGTACAAACAACATGGGATAAAACCAATAATTCCATTCAACTGTAAAGTCTATGAACCACAACAATGACAAGCTCAGC
>NW_008340940.1:1110208-1114713 GCF_000622305.1 Nannospalax galili
TTCAAATATATACATAAAATATATAAATATATAAAATACATAAATATATAAAATATATATACAGCACATAATATGAATACATGTGTATAACTGATGACTATATAATATAAAAGTCATGTTATTGGTCAGAGTGATCTACGAGACTTCCAAAATTACACAGGTTACTAACACAGCCCTTGATTGCCTCCCAGAATGTGAAGGTAAGACCTTACTGCTGAAGCCAAGAAATATTTTGGACTCAGGATTTGACATTTGAACTGGAACTGATACAGAGGTGCCCTCTCTGAAGAGTCATTCCCATAGAATCAGAAGATACTGTACAAACAACATGGGATAAAACCAATAATTCCATTCAACTGTAAAGTCTATGAACCACAACAATGACAAGCTCAGCAAATAATCTCTACTGAATTATTTTGTTTTGAGGGTGATAAAGTCTCTAATTGAACTTAAGGCCAGTTCAATGGTAGGGAACTCATATGTAACACTGTAAACATAGTCAAATACACACAGCCAGAGAGGTCATAGATCCTCTAGGCTAGAGAAAAACCTATTTATGTCATACCCCTAGACCACTGCAATTTCTTACTCTATTCTAAATATTTAACATTCTATTTACAGACAAGTTTACATCTCACCACTCATCAAAGATGCTTCCTTTTTTATAACAGATGGAGAATATTACAAAATTCCACAACGGGTCAAATACAGAGAATAAGTGTTAGTGAGGTGCCCAGCCCTAAGTTAAACATCTACTATGCAACCTCTATAGGAATGGCCTAGGGAATATACTGAAACAGGGGATGGAAAAAAACATTAATGCATCTCTGAACTCTCACTGGTGAAGCTTCCTCATGTAACAGATGGTGATTACCAAAGAAAGCCAGTGCTGGCCAAAGTGCACAGAATAACAGACTACAGAGAGCTTATCTCTGAATCAGACACCTATATTAATCCTCTGCACCCCAAGTTTCAGGGCTCATTGCAGAAAAAAGGGTGGAAAGACTGTAAAAGTCAGATATGATGGGTGACCACAAGGAAACAGAGTTTTCTAAACGACTTGTCACTTACAGCAATGGTGACAGCATGCACAAGTCCCATGTAAGTTCAAGTCAAACAAATACCAACATAGTAGAAAAATGGATAGGAATTTCCAACCTTATCTGAGGAACTATTGGCGACTGATAACTATTTGGATGGAAAGACTGTAAAAGCCAGATATGATGGGTGACCACAAGGAAACAGAGTTTTCTAAATGACTTGTCACTTACAGCAATGGTGACAGCATGCACAAGTCCCATGTAAGTTCAAGTCAAACAAATACCAACATAGTAGAAAAATGGATAGGAATTTCCAACCTTATCTGAGGAACTATTGGCGACTGATAACTATTTGGAAAGAGAGAGTTGATTTTCCTTAAGAATGTGACCCTAGATATGTTAACCAGGCTCCAGTAGATGTACACACACAAAAGGACATTTGGGGACAGAAATTTGACTCAGTGGGCCTTAACACATATGACATAGTACAGGAAATCCACTGGGGATGCCATAAGAGGTATGCAAATAAGGGAGGGAGACCTAAATATGATCAAAATGTATTGTGTAAAATTCTCAAAAATTCATTATAAAAAAGGGAAAAAAGTAAGAAAGAGAGGTAGATTGCTGAATCATGACTCTGTTTTCTACAAGAAAACTATCTCTTTGTATAAATATTCATTGCAAGAGATACATGTATGTCTGGTCCTATGTCTAGTTTTAATAGAAGAAGAACATTCCCTAAATAATTCACTTGAACTTGTTTTTCAAGGAGTCAATATAGTTATGGCATTATCAAGACCACACCTGTCACTTGCCTAACACCATTATCAATAAAGAAATGAGGCAGAAAGGAAGCTTTACGTCTTCACAGTGAATTTACCAGATATTGGTCAATGAGTTTGGTTACTTTTAAAATATTTCTTTCCTTCAATCAATCTGACTAAGGATTAAGAGCTAGGTTCAAATGTGAACCATTTTTGTTAGCTGTTGTAAAAGTGGAAAATAGTTACATCCTTGTTACTATATAAGCACATATCTTACTGATATGAGGAATGTTACTCTGTAGTTATAAGTAAAACCATGAGTATCAAAGCTAAATTGTTTATTCTAAAACAGTCTAAAAATCATTACCCATCTAAACTCTACTTTGGAATTGGATTTCTAAATTGTTTTTCTTAATAATAAAGAATTAATAATGTCTAGAAAATTGAAAACAAGAGATGTGACTGAAGCAGATTCACATTGAATCTATATTTTCACCACTATGTTTTTCTCATATTATCTCAAACATCCTAGAGTCTCCCCAGAGCTTAGAATACTCCCAAACCTCTGTTTTCTGGGGCTCTACTGTATATTGTAACAGGACTAGTAGTATCTTACAGCAAATGATACATGATCATGAGCCATGTAATGTTTTACATGATATCACATTGTATATATACCTGTGCTCCCAGAGATTAGAAATGAGGTAAACTTCATATCGACCTGTGCCTTTGTAGTTCTACAGAATCATAGTATAATATATCACAGTTTTTTATTTATTATTTTGATGGTGTTTGTGTAAACAAATCTACTGCATTGCCAGGAGTACAGAGCTATAACACACAGAGAAGAATTGGTTGGGAGAGAATAATCAGAATGCATTATATACGTGAATGAAATTCTCAAATAGCAAAATTAATTGACAAATTACAGTTGCTTAATATATATGCTTAATGAAGCATAATGCTTGATAAAGAAAATAAATTTTAAAAACAACTATTCTACTAGCATACAAATTTATAATCCCCAAAACATGTTATTCTGGCAGCTGCCTCACACAACTCATGTTTACCATGTTTCATGATTACACCTTTTCTCTTGCACATGTATGTGTATCATGTAGCCTAAATAAGTAAGAGATTATATCATCTAAATTTGTGTAAGTTCACTGCATGGTGTTTGTATAAGAAAATCATCTAGTAATGCATTTCTCACACAGCCCTGTCATTCAGCAATGTGTGACTCTACACTGCAGTCAGCACTGATTTGAGACAGGATTCTGAAAGATTCAGGAATTACAGGAGCATATCAAGAGTGACATAATTTAAATTAAAGCTGCATTTGACAATATGAGAAAAAAGAATGGCTTAGTCTAGAAATTTATACCTAAATGTACCGCATAAAGCAAAAAAAGTCCTTCCAAAACTCAAAAGACACAATTTTCTGTACAGAATTATGACCACTTACTTAGCCAATCTATCATTTGAAAATTGTATTTATATTTGATTGGTCTTATCTGAAAAGTTTCAGTGATCCATTTTTCAATTTATTTGATTTCAATTTAGTTTATTTGTAATATTCAACTCTTACCCAAAAATATATAATTAAAGGGGCCTGATATTTAAGGAAACTCTGGGGTTTTGCTTGGAGGATGCAGCCTAAACTTTGCAAAGAGAATACAGACTCAAATGTCAACAAATTTTCATCTCATCATCCAAAAGTCCTATGACATTTTCAAAGTATTACCATTGTAAACTTCACTGGAACATGTAAACAACACAGACATTTTCCTTGATCAGTCTAAATTTAAGCTTAGGGCTGTAGGAATAAACAATTATTAAACAAACATTTCATAAATGGGAATATATGGCTATTATATAGCTATTGAAAGTTATATATATAGCTATTAAATAGCTATAAATATATTTGGATACAATATATTTACTATATATTATATAAATCATATCTTGACACACCAATGCTAAACAATAAGTCTATAATTCACATTTTTCTGCAACCAATTGAATAGCTGCTGTTTTCTAAAATTTTAGATATTACACAAAAAGAATTAAACCCAGAACGAACGCTTTTCTCAGTAAAGCTTTCCAATAGAGGCAAATGACATCACTGCCATATGGTCAGTCATTCAAAGTACGCTAATGAGATTGCAAGTTATGGACAAGTCCCTGGCAGCTTCTAGAACATTTCATGGGAAAGGTAATTCCCGAGTTGTGTGAAGATTCATTTACAGGAAAGGAAATGATATTGCTGGCAAAGGGACCATCACTTACATGCTCAGAGCTGTCTTTCAAAGGACTATCAGATTTGATCATTTTGTTCATTTATAAATTACACTAATTATAAAGATATTCTAATATCCATTAAGAAATGAAGAGTGAAAATGACACAGTTGCTTTCAAGGTAAAATATCACCCTGAAAAGACATTTTATAACTGAAAACCAGCATCTTTATAGGCAGAACTAATAGAAATAATGAAAACTTACTTGATCACTTAAATTTAAATGACATATGAGCAAAAATCAGACAATGACACAGAAAGATCTATGGCTCAGAAAGCAAACAGGAAAGTGCAAGGTCTACCTCTGCATAGCTCAGGAGTATGGGCAAATCTTCATTCTCTCATCGTCCTAACTCAAAAATTGAAAGGCTTATACTAACCTTATCATGATATTGTCAAAATT
>NW_008340940.1:1114731-1117729 GCF_000622305.1 Nannospalax galili
TTAACAAGAAACCTAGTATATTTGTGAATCACTGCATAGTATTGGAGCTAGAAACAAAAGCAAGGAAGGCCTAGTCCAACTGAAAGTTCAGAATGAAACAGGGCTGCAGTGCATTGATAGGCAATTTCAACAACATTGTGGGTACGTGTGAAGCCAAGGACAGAGATCAGGCATGAACAGAACACAAAAGCAGGGTGTCAATCTCAGCATGTTTTACTCAGAAAAGACCCAGGGGAAAACAAATGTTGAGAGTCTTAAAATATAAGAAATAGTCAATGAAGCACAAAGAAAGGGTACTCCATGGAGAAAAACAAACACACAAAAAATAGAGTTTAAAATACTTCGATAAGAGTTTTCTGTTGCTTGTGTATTTGTTAGCTTTGTGGCTGGCCCAGAGGCACACCCCCTCACACAAATACACAGACAAAATAAAAGTAGAAAAAACTGGAGAGAGACAAATTTCAGAGGCTTGAATGCTATGCTATACAGGAGGACTTAATCTACTGGCCGTTGCACAATTGCTAGGTGCAACTAAAATCTGAAATGACAAAATTTATAGCTCAGAGAGATCACAGTAGAAGCAGATCTGGAGAATCTGTAAGGGGTAAGACATTGGGAGATGGACCACAGATATTTATTGATAGTTGCAGTCTGCTCATATTTTCACTCATCCTGATATGTGGCTAATAATTTATAGATTATAATTGGATGATATTAACTCATTTTGAGATGGACTATAAATAAATTTTAGGAACCGAACATATCATATATGAAAATTAAGGCTTAAAAGTCCATTAGTTCAGAGGCTGAACTAAATACTGCACATAAAATAACACACATAGAGAAGGCTACTCCATTTCAAAACCAAGTCATCTCACTGTCCAGACCTCTGGATTTTCAGTTAGTTATGATAAAGTATGGCACAGCTTACTGGAAAAATTATTATTGCCACTTTGCAGAACAGACCAAGACATACAGGTAAGCCATCTGTATAAACTCCTGAAGCAAATTAGTGTCAAGCCAAACCAAAACTGTTCTCTTGGTTAAATTCAGAGCTACCCTTTTCCCTAATATACTCATACCAGTATGAACACTCAAAAGATCTTGCTTCTCAAACTGTGAGGAAGGAACTGAGACATGAAGCCTGCAGCATTTCTCCATAGTGATGACACTGGATTTTCTTGTGGTACTCTGATTTAGTTGGCAAAACCTTGATGTTGTTTTTTTTCTCCAAATGACTTTAAGTAGTTTGCTGAAGGCAGTAGTTGAGACAGGTGAGCCTGATTTTGACCAATTTGACTGAGATAATGGAGCATGCTAATTTCTGAATTAAATAACAAAGATTATGAAACAGTGGTATAGAGAAGGAAAATATATTTCATGGAAGACACTGGCAGCACTGACAGTGATGAATCCATCCCTCCACTGGAGTTCAAACAATATGTAATTACAATGACGACCAAGAAAAGGACACTTGAAACCTGCCCCAGAGCTCATGTAAAATACCCATATACGGCCTACAGAGCCACAGTGAGAATTTTTGGGAAAGAACAAAGTCCTGCAATTGACCAGTGCTGGTTAAGATATATTTTAAAAATTTAACTTATTTGTATGCATGTGATTTCAATACTATATCATGAATAAAAAGTCAATGTGATGTTAAACTAGATTGGCTTAGGCATTGTGCCTGAATACTGAGTTACCTGTCACTTTCACAGATCCCCTTTAAAAATCACAAGGGAGACAACATTAAGAAAGCAAAAACATAGCACACAAAAGACAGGAAAGTTTTGCAAATGATCTAGCTATAATAAGGCCTGTGCATTGAGAACTTATAAATACAATCCTCATATAACTCTATAATGCACACACCCCAAATTTAAAGAAATGAGTGAAGTGTCTGGCTAGACATTTCTCCAAAGAAGAGAGACAGATAGCTAATAAGCACTGGAAAAGAAATTCGGCATGATTATCCAACAAATACAAATAAACACACAATGAGACATCATCTCACAACTTGACAACAATAACAATAATAGTAACAGTAACAATCCCATTATATAGAAGTACACATTGTTTTTATTCATTCCTCAATCAATAGGCACTTGTATTGTTTCTACCTTGGAACTATTATAAATTATGCCACTGTTAACATTCAGGTAAAAATTCTCTAAGGACATATGCTTTCACTGACCTTGGATATGGATCTAGAAGTGGAATTTCTAGATCAGTTGAAAACTTTATTTAAGCAACTCCCTGGCTGTGTTCCAAGCTGGCTGCATTATTTTAGTTTCTAACAGCAAATATAAGATTTCCAGTTATGCCACATCTTGACTAACACTTGTTATTTTCAGATATCAAACTTTTGTTTCTTCCTATATGCTGTGGTTTCCTTTAAGACTTTCAAGTTCCATCCATAGAATTTAACAGGAAAATAAGCATGTTTTATTTGTATCTTCATAAACATATTTTATGAGTGACACATGAATCACAATTTTGTTTTGACTCACCAGACACAAGTCCTGAGGAAATGCCAAATTCAAGATACACCCATTCTCCCCTGCTTGCTTTTTTTCATAAAGTCAATGAGTTATCTGCATACTCCTGTATTTTCCACTCCCTTTGGATCAATCACCTTAACAATCTAACTGTGGTATGTCCCAACACTACACTGGAAATTATCCTTGCTAATGTCTCTATACTTAGAAACATGCAGAAGCAGCTGTATGACATTTCAAAATTTCACTATTCTTTGTGATATCTGGTGTTTTATACTACAATGGGGTTCATTCAATATAAAAAAAAACGCCACTTCCTTGGAATTTCTGGATGAAATTTCCTGATTCTCTTTGTTCCTCACCATTTTGATTTTTTAAAATTTTTTAAAAATTTATTTATTTTTACACCCACGTTCCAAATAGCACCCTCCCATAGTCTCCCTCCCCCCACTAGAGCCCTTATACTCTGATATCCCTGCTACTGTCTGCTGTGTTGTTGG
>NW_008340940.1:1117826-1119825 GCF_000622305.1 Nannospalax galili
AGTTGTCTATATTCCTTTAGATAAGATTGGGGTCTGCTGTTCACTTTCCCAGTTCTATGCTGGGTTACTGTCTGGAAATGCCTTTGGCCACCCTGGCCAACAACTTAAAAGAAGGTAACGCCTCTCTGGCATTGTTGCTTATTATGTAGCCTTTAGCTATACATATGGACTCTTATGAAATAATATTGGCCCCTTTAATCTTTGCTTATACTTTTGTTTTGGGTGTTTAAGGCCATACAGTTAGACAAGATAAACCGATTTATTTTTACTCTTAAGGTGGTTTGAGGACCTGTTCCTCAGGGGTCACATGGGCCTGGGAGGAGCCCCTGGCTCCTTTCTTTTACCAGTTCTGCCTATATGAAGATAGGTCAAATGTCATGCTCAACCATGGTTGGCTTCACTTCGAAGCATGGAGGAAACGATTACTCTGTGTTGACCCTCTCCTTTATTGACTGGACAGTGGTTCAAATCCATCCAGTGGGGTCTACTTGGCCTCCTTGATTAAGAGGACAGGTGATCCACCACCATTATAGGACATTTTGAGAGATGCTCATAGTACCCTAGAACTAGTCGACCTAGGAGGGCTAGGAGCAAAAAGTGTCCTTTATGTCCCTCTGACAAGATTATTATAGGCCTCAAACTATGTCTATTTAACACCCAAGAAGGTTAGTTCCAAAAGTCTGGTATTTTTATTTACTCTGTCATGTAGATAAATCTTGGGCAAAGACCAGTTGTTCTCAGATATAACTTACCTAGACATATATTTCTTGATCTGCTATGTATAATTTGTCAGTAGGGTGAAGGAATAATATGATTCCCTCTGGTTTTCAATACTAGCTAGGCATTGTTTATCTCTCGCATTGTCTCACCCCGCCATCGTGGTTTCCCACTTAAGGTGTCCCCATTTCCCCCTTTCTCCATTACTAATACCCTTCTCCTATGGTCCTAATTCTCTCGAACTCCTACTTTCCCTTTATCCCCTAGGTTCCTGGTATACACTTCCCTCCCCCCTCCCTTAAACTAACCCAATTTTTATCCATATCTCCCTTATTAAGGCCTGTTTCCTACTGTTCTTCTCTTTCAGGTTATTTCTATTCCTTTCCCTACTTGTTTCCTTTCCATTATCCTGGTTCCTGTAGTTATGTCTGGTTGCATACTTATTTATCAGAGTCTGGATCTAAGATCCACATATGAGGGAGAACATATATCAATTGTTTTTCTGAGTCTGTGTTACTTCACTTAGTATAACAGTTTCTAGTTCCATCCATTTACCTGCAAATTTCATTATTTAATCTTTCTTTACTGCTGAGTAAAACTCCAACGTATAAATATACCACATTTTCATTATCCACTCATCAATTGAGGGACAATTAGGTTACTTCCATCACTTAACTATTATGATAAGGGCAGCAACAAACATGGATGTACAAGTGTCTCTGCAATAGGATGATTTCTTGTGTATATGACAAGGAGTGGTATAACTGGGTCAAATGGTAGGTTCATTTGTAGTTTTTTAAGAATTCTCCACACTGCGTCCCATAGGGGTTGAACCAATTTGCAGCCCTATCAGCAGTGGATGAGTGTTCCCCTTTCCCCACATCCTCTCCAACATTTGGTATCATTTGTTTTCTTGATCTTTGACAGTCAGACAGGGGTAAGTTGAAATTTTAAAGAGTTTTTAATTTGCATTACCCTAATTATTAGTGATGTTGAACATCTTTTCAGATGCTTCATAGCCATCTTTACTTCTTCTTTTGAGAATTCTTTGTTCAGCTCCTTATCCCATCTTTTAATTTGGTTACTTCTTGTCTTGATTCTCTGTTTTTTGAGTTTTCCCATCTTTTAATTTGGTTACTTTTTGAGTTCGTTATATATTCTGGTTATTAAACCTCTGTCGGATGTGTCGCTGGTGAATATTTTCTCCCATTCTATGGCTTTTGTTTGCTTTCTTAGTTGTCTCCTTTGATGTACAGAAGCTTTTTAGTTTAATGAGGTCCCA
>NW_008340940.1:1120586-1122206 GCF_000622305.1 Nannospalax galili
AACTGTTAATAATTTCTAGAAATTTTCTGGTGGAATTTTTGCTATCTCTTAAATATAATATCATAACATCTGCAAAAAGGGATAATTTGATCTCTTCTTTTCCAATTATTACTCCTCTAATTTACTGCTCTTGTCTTATTGTTCTTGCAAGATTTTCAAGCACTATGTTAAAGAGAAGTGGAGATAGTGGACAGCCTTGTCTGGTTCCTGTTTTCAATGGGAATGCTTCCAGTTTTTCTCCATTTAGAATGATGTTGGCTGTGGGTTTGTTATATATGGCTTTAATTATGTAGAGGTATGTTCACTCTAGTCCAGTTCCCTAATTCAACATAAATGCATGTTGAAGTTTGTCAAAGGCCTTCTCTGCATCTATTGAGATGACCATTTGAGTCTTGTCTTTAAATCCATTTCTATGATTTATGACATTTATTGACTTATGTATATTGAACCATCCCTGCATCTCTCAGATAAAGCCGACTTGATCATGGTGGATGATCTTTCTCATGTGTGTCTGCATGCAGTTGGCAAGTATCATGTTGAGAATTTTTGCATTTATGTTCATTAAGGATATGAGACTATAGATTTCTTTTTTCATTGTGTCTTTACCTAGTTTTTGTATTAGAGTGATACTGACTTCATAGAAGGAATTTGGAAGTTCTCCCTCCATTTCTATCTTTTTTAACAAATTAAGTAGAATTGGATGTAGATCTTCTTTAAATGTCTGATATAATTCTGCTCTAAATCCATCTGGTCCTGGGCTTTTTTTTAGTTGGGAGGTTTTGTATTACTGTTTCAGTTTCTTTTTGTGTTATGGGTCTCTTTAAGATGTTAATCTCTTCTTGGTTTAGATTTGGTGGTTCCCATGCCTTTAGATATCCATCCATATCTTTGAGGTTTTCAAATTTAGTAGCATATAGCTTTATAAAGTATTCTCTTAAAATGTTCTGTATCTTTCTGGTGTCTGTTGTGATCTTTCCTCTTTCATCTCTGATTTTGTTGATTTGGAGGTACTCTTTCTTTCCTTTGGTTAACTGGGCTAGTGGTCTGTCAATCTTGTTTATCTTTTCAAAGAACCAGCTCTTGGAATTGTGGATTTTTTGTATTGTTGACTTTGTTTTAATTTCATTAATTTCTGCTCTGATTTTTGTTATTTCTTCTTGTCTGTTGGGTTTGGGCTTCATTTGCTGTTGCTTTTCAATTGTGTTGAGTTGCAATGTTAAGTCATTTATTTGTGTTCTTTCAAATTTTTTGATGTAGGCACTTAGAGCTATAAACTTCCCTCTAAGCACCGCTTTCAGTATGTCCCAGAAGTTTTGTCATGTTGTATTGTCCTTTTCATTTAATTCCAGGAATACTTTTATTTCTTTCTTAATTTCTCTTTTGACCCATTCATCATTCAGGAGTGTGTTGTTTAATCTCCATGTGTTCGTGTGGTGATTTTGGCTTCTTCGGGTGTTGATTGTAAGCTTTATTGCACTGTGGTCTGATAGAACACATGGAATTATTTCAATCTTTTTGTATTTGCTGAGCTTTGTTTTGTGCCCCAGTATATGGTCGATTTTGGAGAAAGTTCCATGGGGTGCTGAGTAGAAAGTATGTCCTTTGGTGTTTGGGTGGAAT
>NW_008340940.1:1122353-1125179 GCF_000622305.1 Nannospalax galili
CCCTGTAGTATTGTTTTTGTGAAGTTGGGTGCAGCAGAGTTTGGTTAATATATATTCATGATTGTAATATCTTCTTGATTCATTGTTCCTTTGATTGGAGTAAAGTGGCCCTCTTTGTCTCTTCTGATTAGTTTTAGTTTAAAGTCTATTTTGTCAGATATCAGAATTGCTATGCCTGGTTTTTTTCTTAGTGCCATTTGCTTGGTATATTTCTTTCCATCCTTTCACTTTGGGATAATGTCTGTCCTTGAAAGTGAGATTAATTTCTTGCAGACAACAAAAAGATGGTTTTTGTTTCTTAATCCATTCACATTTATGTCATGGAAGATTTTTCTTTCCCTTTTGACTCTAATAGACATTTTGGCTGGATATTGTAACCTGGGTTGGCATTGGTGGTCATTTAAAACTGGGAATACTTTGGTCCAGGCTCTTCTGGCTTTCATAGTTTGCACTGAAATGTCAGCTGAAATCCCAATGGGTTTTCCTTTATATGTGACTTATTGTTTCTCTTTTGCAACCTTCAGAATTGTCTCTTTGTTTTGTAAGTGTAGTGTTTTTACTATGATGTGCTGTGGAGAGTTTCTTTTCTGGTCCTGTCTGTTTGGTGTTCTATACGCTTCTTGTATTTGTATGGGCATGTCTTTCTTTAATTTTGGGAAATTTTCTTCCACAATTCTGTTGAGTTTGGGGGTTGGACTCCTTGGTAGCTTGGCTCAGGAAAGATGGTGGTCTAGGGCAGCTGGTGGCCGTGACATCCAGAGATTCAAAGGTAGATGGGGTGGGAAGAGGCCACAAGGACTCCTGGGGACTGCACTGAGGAGCTGTGTTGGTCCTGGAGAGAGACTTGCTGGTAGGAGAGAGGCCTGTGGTGGGTCCTGCAGGCCCAGAAAGCAGAGGGCTGTCACACTGAATTCTTTTTATCATGTTTGTAGTTGTTCTTTTGAGTTCTATATCCTGTGTTATCTCTAGGGGGCTCTCATTATAGCCTGCCAGAGGACTGATGGAACCTGCTGAGGATATATTATTTTGATTTTTCATGGTTTTTTTCCTCTGTGACTTTGACATGTGAATTTCTTTTGTAGATTCTGGTTCTTGTGTGAGACTCAAGTCTTCCTTTGTTGAGTTTTGGTCAGATTCTTTTTGCAACCTTTATGTGCCTTTGTGGTTTACTTGTTGGGCATGAAAAGCTGGTTCGTCTAGGCTTTGGGTTCTCTATTTTGATTTTATATTGGAGTGGCCAAATTGCTTTTGTCTTGCTGCTCAGGAGTTCCCACAGAGTCTCAAGTCTGATGAGGATCAGATGCTCTCAGGCTTTCTCCTAAGAACTGGATCCCTCCAGGAAAGAATTTGGCCTCAGGAATTTGGGGGGTTGGACTGGTCTGGAGCCTGGCCCAGGAAAGATGCTGGTCTAGGGCAGCTGGTGGCCAGAGATTCAAAAACAGATGGGGCCGGAAGAGGCCCCAAGGACTCCTGGGGACTGCACTGAGGAGTTGTGTTGGTATGGATGCAAAAGATCAGGGAGAGGAAAGGTAACCCCCCACCCCCTCACCTCCCAGACCCCCACCTTACTTGCTGACTGGGAATTCATGCCACTAAACCAGTGACTTGCTGTTTTTCAAAAGATGATCCAAAGTTGCACTAAGGACACTTCTATTTGTAGAATGAATAATCTGTGACTACACAGACCTCATCAATGACCAGTTTTCCTTTAGAGGAGCATACTATTTCATACACTCTTAAGTTTAAATGAGGTCTTTCACATTTGATTTTTTTTTTTTGTACTGAGCTTGCTTTTATTTTTATTTTTTCTTTTGTTACCAGTTCCAGGGTAGCACCATTCACCTGGGAAATCTGGGATTTATGAAATACTATGCTGTTAGCAACTGGGCAGTTTGGTCAAGCATTGCTCTTTCACTGTCAGGTTACTACTGCCTGCTGTTTGGGCTCTTCAGTGTAATTGATAGATTCACATACATTTGACCTTTGATATGCTCCAGATGACCAACACAGATGTTCTCTGCTCTGCATTTGGATATTTGGGGAGCTAGGACTGGACATTAGCATCAGCTAATGATGCTAATGAGCTTGCTTTTATTTTTATTTTTTCTTTTGTTACCAGTTCCAGGGTAGCACCATTCACCTGGGAAATCTGGGATTTATGAAATACTATGCTGTTAGCAACTGGGCAGTTTGGTCAAGCATTGCTCTTTCACTGTCAGGTTACTACTGCCTGCTGTTTGGGCTCTTCAGTGTAATTGATAGATTCACATACATTTGACCTTTGATATGCTCCAGATGACCAACACAGATGTTCTCTGCTCTGCATTTGGATATTTGGGGAGCTAGGACTGGACATTAGCATCAGCTAGATCAAAGAGAGGAAAATCCACATCCTTCCATTGATCAAATGTAGAAAACAACTGAAGGAGAAAGTTCAACCTTTGCCTTCTAAGTGCCACTTAGGTGCTTATGCTGAACAGAGCCACAGTTGTATCTGGAACTCTTGCTGCAAAGGAGTCTAAAACAGACTCCCTTTAAATGCCACAGCAAAAGCATACTGAAAGGACTGGCATGCATAAAGTATGCCAGGCTAGCTCATTCATATGATCATCCACATTATTCCAAGTAGACATTGCAGTTAGCCTTGAAATCAGAATATTTAAAACCAGAGTCATTACATACAGCTTTTCCTATGTTCAATAGCTGTTATAGAATGGCACCATTCACTTGGGACACTTGGGAATCAGCTAATATAAGGGCAAGTCCACTTTCTGTAAAGCACCAGATAGCAAGTACCTGAGACTTTGTGGGCTGTGCTGTTTCAGT
>NW_008340940.1:1126089-1144176 GCF_000622305.1 Nannospalax galili
TACAGAAGTAACACACAAATAGTGTAAAAGAGATAAATGGCCATAGATGTCAAAATACACATCTTTAACTAATACCATTTAGATGTCATTTGTAAAGGTTAGAATTTGTTTATCAAAATGTTTCAGTGGGATTTCCCCCATTGGTTTCTAATATTCTGGGATCATGCACTGGAGTTGTGCTTTTGAAAAATGTTTCTGAAGTGGTTCATGATTGATTGCAATGCAAACTCTTTGTTAAATAGAGTACATGATCAGTGGTGTCCTGAATGTCAATCAAAATCCTATTCATGTACAAGAAATTCATGTAAAGCGTGCCTTCAGAGCATTAATAGAACTTATGTGAAAGGAGCTACTATAGATGCCAAGAATATTTTAAAATGAAAGAGTCCAAAAGGAAAGATGTATTTCATAATTTCCTAATGAAAGAAATATATATACAAACATATACATGCACACACAAAATACATGTAAGTATGCATGTGTATACATATATATGCATGCTCCATCCTTAACAGCAGTGGTAGGAGCAACTTCATTGGATGACTTCTTGTAGGGAACTTTTCATTCTCTGTAGTGGGTCTCTCACATGCTGAGTAAAACTGTACTTGAAGTAATATAATCCCTGAAGATCCATACAGAAGAGTTTTTCTATCTCTATAGAGTTCTTCAAAATACAAAACAAAACAAAAAAATCAGGCTCCTACTCCATTTGATCTTCACAGAGATTCTGCATATTCATGGAGATTAAATCATTATAAACACAACAAGATCAGCAGACTGGCACATCATTTAAACTACAGGGACTATATAATTTTATTAGTCATTGAATGTGGCACCTCAACATGACATTTATTTTAACATCTACAAGGAACTATTTGACACACTTTCATAATCACAGTATAGTACTTTCTAATTAAATGTCACCAGCACCTATGCTCCCTATGTAACAGCCCCTCAGTTTCATTCCTCCATTCCTATCCACCACAAAGCTCACTGACTTTCTACCACAACCAAATTTGTACTCAACCTTGATGTTGGCAATGATTGTTTCCAACAAATATGAGGTAAATTTTATTAAAAAAAAGCCTCTACAAGATGCATTAAGAACACACAAGAAACAGAAAACTCAAAGGCAGATGTCTTAGAGTGGATGATGAGATTCTAATTAAGTGTTAATGAATAAAGTACCTTAAAACAGAGGGAGACAAATGAAAACTTGGCACAGACGCATTGCCATGTCTCCTCTAGGCCCCCCTTCCTCAGAGGTCTGTGCTTTCTCTTGCCTCTTCATCTTCTTACTATCTCATGCATGCTTTGTCCTTTCTCATTACTTAATTCATTTTATTTCCACAAAGAATGTATTTCTCATCCCAGTAACTACACTAAACACTCATCTGATAGATACTATAGAATTCTTTATTCCAGTGATCACATCTGTATTTATTTGATTTACTCATCTATAATCTTACTAAGTTGCAAACTTTATAAATTTTTAATGTTGTTATTTTACATGCTTTCATGCAAGTGCTCTGGGTCTTAATAGTTTTTCATTTAATGATTGCTAAAAAACAAAAAATCAATGCTTGTCTGATAAATTAATGCATTAGTGATAGAGTGACATGGACAAAGGCCATGTAAGAAGATAGAGCAACAGATGAGAAGCAACAGGGAACTATGGAACTACAATGATCCACAGATGATGCTGAAAGCTAAGTTTGCTAACTGTAAAGTTATCAGCGGAACAGTGTTTTAGTTAAGTGCATGACCACTTCACCGTTGAAAACAATCTAGTTGGAATGAGTGTAAAAGATGGGAGAGAAGTGAGAAAACTGGAGGGGGGGAACCAGTTTATTGGTATGGATCTAAAGAAAGGGCCATGGCAATGGAATGAAGAGGTGAGTGGTTTTGAAAATCAGACTCTAAGGAAGAGAGAGAAAGGAGGTGGAATTAGTTTTAGGCTACTGCACTGAGGTGGATTTTAGTAACAGTCACATAAGAAGAAATACAGGACAGAAAGCATACTGAATAAGAAAGATGACAAATTCTGCTCTATACACTCTGAGCACAATCAGGGAACAACTCAAAAACATATACATACTAAGGATGGAATTTTTATAAATGTGTGCATGTACTGGTCAATGAAAACCAAAAAGTAAGATGACATAAGTGTAAAAATTTCCTTATGTAGCAGATAAAAATTATCATAGAGATACACAACTGGTCAGTGTGCTGAGAATAGGAAACTTTGGAGTATTAATACCCAAAATGGGCACCTGTATCAAACTTCTGCCTCCAAAGACTCAGGGATCATTGCAGAAGAAGGGATGGAAAGATTGTAAGAGCCAAAGAAAGCAGATGAGCACAAAAAATAAAGTTTTCCAGACAGCTGGACAGCTGCTCATATGAACTCACAGGAATGGTGACAGCACACACAAGTCTCATGTAAGCTCAAGCCAGACAAAATCCCAGTAAAACATGGGAAAGTGGGAAAGAAACACCAGTCTTACCTGGAGAGCTATTGGCAACCTATGGATGGTGGGAAAGGGAGAGTCAGTCTCATTTAAGGGTGAGACTCTTAGTAGATTGACCAGGATCCAGTGGATGAACCTATACCAAAGGACATTTGGGGACACAAATTTGATTCTATAGGGGATGCAGATAAGAGAGGATTCTAAATATGATTAAGATCTGTTGTATGAAATGTACAAAAAATAAGTAAAATATATATTGAAAAAGATTGTGTGAAATTTGAAAAAATTCAATGAAAAAAAAAGCCAGGCACCATGGTACCTCCTTGCAACCTATATCTGGGTTCACTGTAGAGAAGCCTTTCCTGCTTGACAAGCTCTAGGCCAGTAAGTACCCTTTCTCAAAATACAAAGTAATGGTACTTAAGGAGTAATGTCATCAAAAATTAACCTCTGGCCTCCACATATGTTCATAAACATGTATGTACACACATGTATACCCACCAACTGAATGAACACACAAGAAAAATCCAGGCAGAATGTAATTTTTTCACCTAAATATCATAACGTCCAGACTAGAAAGAAAGCTCAGTGGTAAAGAACACTTGTTGCTGTTACAGAACACCCACATGATACTCAAAACCAACCTTAACTCCAGGAGCAGAGAATCTGTCACCGTCTTCAGGTATCCACAGGCACTGAAGGCACATGGTACATACACATATGTGCAGGGAACGCACTTGCACACACAAAAAAATACCTTTTTTTTTCTCTTTTTTTGGTCTTTTTGAGACAGGGTCTCACTGTAGCCCCAGCTGTCCTAGAAGTCATTGCTTAGACCAGGCTGGCCTTGAACTCACAGAGATCCACCTGCCTCTGCATCCCGAGTGCTGGGATAAAATACTTTTTTTTTAATGGCATGATCTAGGAAAAAGAGTAAAGAGGGAGACAAGTATTGGAAACACCACACTTAAATAAATCAGATACATATGAGTGGATTTTTTTAATAAAAAATTGGGAAGCTAGTCCAGAGTTTTGAGGTATAATAGCAAGAGCAGGAATTTTTAAACAATAATTCATATCTACAGTGAAACCTCTTCATCAAGGCCCATGCAACATAGCAGAAAAAGGGGTGGAGATAATACTAGTGCATCTCTCATTTCACCAGTGAGTTTTCCTTATATAACAGAGTGTGTTGCACACAGAAGGCCACAACTGGGTAAGTTTTAGAGAACAAGAGACTGCAGAGTGTGTGTCCTTAGATAAGACTCCTATATTAAACCTCACCCACCCACAGCTCAGGGACCATTGTGGAAGAGGGGGTGAAAAGATTGTAAAAGCCAGGGTTGCTCTCAGGCCACTGGAAGTTTGTTCATGACACAAGACCCATGCCAACTCATTCAGACAAGGGCCTGGAATGGAGCAAAGGGAAATGGGCAGCAGGCTGGCCCTAGTCTGGGAACTGTTGAAGACTGATTACTGCTGGGTGAGGGAGAATAGACCTTCCTTAAGATCCTAGATAGTCTGACCAGACTCCAGTGGATGAACTTGCACCAATGTACATCTGGGCACAAATGCTTAACAGGGTGGAACTTAGCATGTATAGTGGAATACATGAGGTCTGGTGGCAGGGGTGTGTATGGATAGGGGAAGGAGTCTAATTTGATTAAGAACTGTTATATGAACTGTATAAAAGCTCAATAATTTTTTTTTAATTTCAGATCTACATTTGTGCTTCAGAGAGAGGGTAATCATAAAGAAAGTGTATTGAGGACATAATGTCAAATGAGACCAAAGACGGACATAATTTTAACAAGCGAAGTCAAGAGTGTTGAATGTTAAGATATTTAAAATAAGGGCGTGGTGGCACATGCCTTTAATCCCAGCACTTGGGAGGCAAAGGCAGGTGGATCTCTGTGAGTTCAAGCCCAGCCTGGTCTACATAGTGAGTTCCAGGCCAGCTGGGGCTACAGGGAGACCCTGTCTCAAAAAGATCAAAAAAAGTAAAAAATAAAAAAAAGGACATCCAAATACCAGAACCTTGACAGTAGTATTAGAGTCTTCCACACACTGCCTAAGTTCCTTCTACTACTACGATTCACTTATTCACATAATTTAAATTCATTAGGAACTTACTACGAACAAGGTATTTTATAGGTCATAAGAAAAATTAATTAAAAAAGAAAAAGTTGGACCTTATGAAGCTGATATTTCAGCTCCATTTGGCCTTACAGCAGACACTATGACAATATGATACAAGTTGACTTAGCTTAGAACACAATTTTTCTCCTTGGCTTACCTATGATGAACATGGCTGTGTAGAACTTGTGAAGACAAGTGTCTCCCACTGACCAAATTACCTTGCAAGCTTGGACTTTTGTAAAATGACTTCTGACCATATTCCTTCTACTTTTTCCAAACCAGGATTTCCGAAGCCCTTGTTGGCTTAAACCACTTTTTAAATAGATGATAGACAGGTGGAAATAACTAAGACCAAAGGGTAAAATGTCACAGTGGCTTGCTAGCAACCAACAGCTAGTAAGCATTTTATCTGTTTGATTTTTGTCAATTCCAGTTATTGAACATGATTAGTAATATTGGCTAAAACATCTGATCCATCACAGTACTTCAGATATGAAAGGGAAAAAAATTTAAACATCTAAATACAAAGTTGAGGCTCCACGCAGTATGAAGTTCATTTCTATTATAATTTGAGCATTTTTACAAGTTTCTATAATAATGTGATTTTCTCCTTAAATTTAATCTTACAAAAAGTAAAAAGTTATTAAAATTAACATAAAAGTTGAAATTATTTTTAAGGAGGATTCACTGTACAGCAGTAGCAAAATTCAGACACTATATCCTTAAACATTTTTTTAAAAAATTTATGTGTATGAGTGTAGTGGTCACATATACGTAAGTGCACCGATATTTTGCAATGCCTGAAGAAGACAGAAGAGAGTGTTGGGATCACTGGAACTATGAACGGTTGTCAGCCACCATGTGGGTGCTGGAATTCAAAGCTGTGTCTTCTGCAAAAACAGCCAGTGTTCTTAATCACTAAGCCTTCTCTTCAGCCCCAACCTACATCCTTAAATTCTTAAATAATGACTGTGTTACCCCTCCCACCAGGTCTCTTATTCCTTCCCTTTCTTCCTGTTGACCCTCTTTCCTCTACCTGTATCCAAAGTGTATATGTAGATGATGATAAATGGTTAAAAAAAAAATTAAGGACAGTTGTGTCACTGATCACAAGAGAAACTCTTCACAGCTACACTTCAAAGGATTGAGTTTAGATTTTTTGAGCAACTATTAAAATCCTGTCAGAACTGCTCCCAAGATTTACATATGTTGAATGTCTCTCCATCTTTGACAAATCATACTGAGCTGTCAGCATACATCCATCAGTCAGTGTATGTTGATGACTCATAATAAAATTTTGCCTTGATCAAAGCAGAGGAAAAACAATTTCATTTTGATAGTTCAAATAAAATTTAAACTAAGATTGTATCTATTTACTAAAACAAAAAGCAGCAAAAAATACTTTAAGGCCAACCTAGGATCCGAAACCAAACTTGATCCGTGTTTCCCAAAGGAAAAGAAAATAAGTAAATAAAAGTAGATCTAAGTCATGTACTATATCATGTTATTAACTTATAATCAGAAAAGCACAGTGAACAAATGCATGTGTACTGCTTTGTAGCTGCCAAGAGCTCATTAAGTATGAAATATGTGACCATGTAAATGAGAGCATGGAGAAAGTGGCAATAGCCCTTCAGTGCATTCTCCAGAGGCCAGCTGGCACCTGTGGGGAGCCACTGCAGGCTGCGTTCATGGATGCTCTGCCTTAACCTCCCCAGCCATGACTGACACTGATGTATTTTCAGGGCAGGGAGAAGGTCAGATCACTGAAAGCCTGTGCACACTGTGTAGCTCTGGGCCACAGTGCCCATCTATGCTGGGCATTTGCACTGACAGCTCTGCATGGACTGGCTGCCAAAGCTCCAGGGACACATTTTTCATGAAGCCCTTGCCTTAACATGCAGGAATCAAGAGGGATATTTTATAAGAAAAATAATTTTGGATTAAGTAGCCTATGAATGAGTTTTCCCCCCAAATTTGTTAATTCTTAAACAATGTTTTATTAATTCTTTGAGAATTTCATACAATGTATTTTGATCATATACAGTATTCTCCACATCTCCACTCAGATCAACCCCTTCATTGCTACATCCCACTTTGTGTCCTTTTTGTTTTTAAGCCTATTGAGTACAATTTGTCTATTTGTGTTCCCTAAATACTTTTGTATGTGGGGCTATCTTCTGAAGTGTGGTCAACCTATCAGGGGTCACATCCTTAAAGAAAACTGATTTGCCCTCTCTTAACAACTATAAATTTCTATATTTCCTCATCTAGGATAGGGTTTCATGACACAACATACACAAGACCTATTCAAATTCAAGCTAGACAAATTTATTAAATCTTAATTGATATATGCTATATATCATTGATGGGGTATAATAAATTAAATGCATGCATATGTATGTAAGGATCAAACTATGATAATTAACTTTTCTATCTCCTCAAACATTTATCACTTGTATGTATTAGAAACCTTGAACTTTTCTACTTATTTTGAAGTACGTTATGAACTGCTACAGAGTGTATTAGCTACTGTAGTATATAATTGTAGAACTAATTCTTCCTCACGGGTTGCATTTTGGTTTCCAATGTTTAACTATCATCAATTTTTTTCTCTCCTTTTTACCTTTTCTCATCTTGAGTGATCACTAATCTACTTTTTTTCTAAGAAATTGACTGCTTTCATCTGTTGATTTATGTGTTTATTTAGCTACAACAAATGAATAAGATCATGCAGAATTTTAGTGTAAAGTCAACCAATAAGTTTTGCAGCATTACTAAGACACATTACAGTTGTACCTGAATAAAAAGACTGACCCTAAGCACTAGTTTAAGAGTGGACCCAAACTCTGAGAACAACCTGTTCCTTCTGATGCCTCATGAAACTGTGTACCTGAGCCAGGCTTCACCTATACTTTTATTCAAATTCTTTCTCCAGGATGAATTGGAAAACTACAGGCTTGGGTCCACTTTTATCTTATCAGAGATCTTGCTCTACGATTCCGAGGCCTAAAATACCTCATATACACAATGTCAAGCAGACTTCTCAATCCTGATAGCTTCCAATGAAGATACAAATACAAATTAAGTATACAATTAAATATTTGTAATTTACAGGACTCAGAACACAGAAAAAAGCAATAACAACCCCCACATACACCAAAAAAAAAAACTTGGAAAAACTACAATTTTCAGAATGCCACTCTCTTTAATTTATCCATGTTATTTTATCTTAAAAATGAATTCCAAAGCAGCATGGTGACACAGAAATGAAACAAACAGATAGTAGAGGAGTTTGGACAAAGGAAAAGATATTTTATCTCAAAGAAAGACAGGCTTGGGGATGCAGGGTAGAAAAAGTGGGCATTATCAACTACATCAAGATGTCAAGTCAGGTACAATAATTTCTTAAGTTAATTTCTCCCACTGCCTTTTGCCCCAGGGAAAGGGTCTCCATGGTAGGCAGCATGTGGTTCTAAAAGAGGTTTCTTTGGAAGAATGCTTTTTTCTCTTCGTAAGGCAGCATATATATATTTTAATTTGGTTCAAAAGACTCAAATGTTTCAACTAAAATATTTGAATGTTTCTAAACAGTAGCTTAATTGGTGATCAATTTTTCCTAAGATTCTAAATTAAGTGCCCTGTGGTTGGCATACCAGGAAAAATATTTCTGAATAACAGTTAAAGCTCACAAATTGGATTTGATCACACTTTAGTTCCAATTCCTTTAAGTAAATTTATTAATTATGCACAAGGTTAAGGCAGCAAAGAGATCCCCACACAGAAAGCGACAACATGAGAACAAAAGTGAAAGTCTGAGCGCAGTTCCTTGCAGTTCAGGCCTGCTAACAGAGATTTTTAAAGTGAATAAGAATTATTAAAGCACACTGGGGCAAACTACAAGAAATCCTGTGCTTGTTATCCTATCACTTACCCACATGTCTGAGTGAGAATGTCCAATAATTCCCTTTTACTTCAGGACATTTCCAGGTACATGTTTAAGACTTGGTGTTCTGGCACAAGCTATCAAGGAAGGCCTAGCATTCAATATTATACCTTACAATATGAAACAGTCAATACACCCCTTTTTTTCTCAAGACCTCTCTAGCCACAAACGTGAGTTCAGGGAAGAAAGTCTCCGTCTCACACAGGACACCACAGTGCAGTGTTGCTAAGAAACATCATGGTTGTACCTCACTAAGTAAACAGCCTGTTTCTTAGCATTAATTTTAAAAGAAAAACATGAACTCTGGGAATCAGTGTTCCTTCTGATGTTTCATGGAACTGTGTTCCTCATCCAGGCCTTACCCAAACACTTTTACTCAAACACTGACTCCAGCATGAATGGGAAACTACAAGTTTGGGTCCATCCTTGTCCTACCAGGGACAAGTCCTAAAATATCTCATACACCCAATGCCAAGCATGCTTCTCAATTCTCACTGATTCTAATAAGAATAAAATGTGAACACATTGCTTTCAGCACTTTATATGCTAACCAAGCACATTCACATTCATTCACTATCTTGAGTTAAAGGTAAATTGGGGTCCCAAGGGATCAATGTCATATACCCAAGCCACAAGAGCACATAGCTCAGTGAGTTTGTTTGCATTACAAACAGTAGCTTTTTGGTACAAGGTTAAGTAAAAGTCATTAGCCCATATTCCATCCATATTGTAAGTTATTGCTACAATTTTGTCAGAGTAAACCACAAAATCGTTTTCATATATCTTTCCGGAAGATTTCATACACCCGTGCTATTCAGTCTAATGAAGAATGATGCAGGGTCTAATGCAGCAAAGGCAGAATTGGGGCCCATCTATGATGGCACTTAACAGCAATTAACAGAGACCTGTACACAATAAAGGCTGGTGTGTGTACGTGTGTGTGTGTATGTATGTATGTATGTATGTATGTATGTATTTTGACACTGTATGAATTGTCTCCTGAGTGGAAAGGTCAAGGAAGACTAGAGAACACATACTTATTTTACCAGGTAATTTTGTTTAATTAAAAAAATTATTTATGCATATGAAAGTTTGCTTGCATGTATGTAAACACATCCTTGTGGGGCGATGCCTAAAGGGGCCTGAAGAAGGCATTGGATCTCCTGGAAGTGGAGTTCTTATGGACAGTGTAAACTACCATGAGGGTGCTGAGAACCAAACCTGAATCATCTTCAAGAACAGCCAGTGCTCTTAACCATTGAGCCATTTCTCTAGTCACTTTCATCAAGCATTTTAGTGTTCAGCTCCTTATTATTAATATTAAAATATAAGTTGCTTTTCTTCTCTTCCTCTATCCTCTAAATACATAGCCTGTCATTAGAAACTATATAAATTAAAGTTTAAATATAAAATTAGAAGTTTGTGTATAAATATGTAGTATATTAATCCTCTGTTTTTGGTTGTTTTTTTAGTTAGGGTGTCCCTGTACACACAGATGGTCTAGAACTTGCTATATAGACCAGGCTGGCCTCAGTCACACAGAGCTATGTCTTCCTCTGTCTTCAGACTGCTGGTATTAATGGACTATATAAATTAAAGTTTAAATATAAAATTAGAAGTTTGTGTATAAATATGTAGTATATTAATCCTCTGTTTTTGGTTGTTTTTTTAGTTAGGGTGTCCCTGTACACACAGATGGTCTAGAACTTGCTATATAGACCAGGCTGGCCTCAGTCACACAGAGCTATGTCTTCCTCTGTCTTCAGACTGCTGGTATTAATGGAATGTGTGTGCCATCATACCTGGTTATAGTATATCTTCAACATAGTGTTAAGCAGTAAAGAAAACTGCAAGATGGCATTTATTATACGGTATATGTTCTAGTTCATTTCTGCTGCTATGACAAAACTCTCTGGCCAAAATAAATTTACAATTTGGCTACAATACATCATTGAGGAAAAGTCAAGGCAGGGACTCAATATCACATCTACAGTAAAGGTAAAAAAGAAAGGCAGGCACCCATGCTAACTGCTCCTGTCTCATCTAGTTTTCTACTGTCCTATGCAATTCAGGAATCCCTACCCAGGGAATAATGTCAATAACAGTGGGCTGTGTTTTCCTACACCAGTTAATAATCAAGACAATCCCCCCACAGAAATGCCCACAAGCCAATGTAATGTGAATAATTCTTCAATGGGAACTCTCAGGTAATAATCTAGGTTGTAGAAGGTGACACTTAAAAGTAACCATCATGGTACCATTTTGTAAAAATATAATTTTCTCCACGTCTCTCTCATATTAATACATATAGTCACAATTAGAAAGACAACATACAACACACACACACACACACACACACACACATACTAAAAATAACCAGTCATGCAGTTATAGAGTACCCACACCAACAAAACTAAGATGCAGAATAGAATTGTAGTAAGAAACAACAATTGTGTTTTAATATAGTTCCTTTTAACTATAGGACTACAGCTAAGTAGCTATGCAACCGAGAGACTCATAGAAACCTTAGATTTTTTTAAATAATTATCTTGCTGTGGAAAAACAGGGCTTTTT
Source organism: Nannospalax galili (assembly GCF_000622305.1). Taxonomy (NCBI): domain Eukaryota; kingdom Metazoa; phylum Chordata; class Mammalia; order Rodentia; family Spalacidae; genus Nannospalax; species Nannospalax galili. The sequence continues at coordinate 1,137,220 of NW_008340940.1, forward strand.
CATGCTAGAAAAGCAATTCCAAATGTTCAACCTAAAAGTCTTCAGAAATTAGGCATTATCTTGTAATGTGGGCAATAAGCAGAAACAACAAAAATAAATCTGGATTGATCTTGTTCATTCCATTGATAATACACTAGCAGCTGGTCATGATGGTTTTAGGGTTGGGTTGTACCATTGATTGATTTTCTCCATTCAAAGTTTTCATTGAGCACAGGACCCATGCCAACTCTTGCTCCCAGAGTGGAGCAAGAGAAATTGGTAGTGGGCCATCATTAGAATGGGAACTATTGGAGACTGATTACTACTGAGTGTGGGAGAGTATGCTTTACTTATGATCTCTGGATAGGCTGACTAGACTCCAGTGACTGAATTTGCATTGAAGGACATCTGGGTACAAATGCTTGACTGGGTAAGACTTAACAGTTATGGAGGAATACATGAGGTCTGGTGGGGGGCGTAGAAGGGCATGGATGAGGGAGGAGGTCTAAATCTGATTAGGAACTGTTGTATGAAATGCGCAAAAGCTCAATATTTTTTTTAAAAAAAGAGGAAATAGAAGTAAGTTAATCTCCATTCCTTATGTCTGATTTATTGATAAGACTATGAAACCTTTTCATTCATTCAATGTATTTACTTGCCTTACAAGGTGGAATGTTGTTGAGCCATTTTTATTTTATACTCATACATAATGAACTCCATCATTAAGTGTATTTTCATGCTGCCAAAACGTAGAACCAATGTTGCCAAACATTAAGAGTCAAAGAAAAAAGTTCATGCTGAGTCACATACTATTAATCCTCATACTTTATCATCCATGTTTAGTTTCCTCCTATTACTTCATTTCTGTGGCATATAATCTTCCAAAGCATTCAGTATGCCCAGACTAACTCTTGAGTTATGCTCACTTTGAGAGAACTTTTGAAGGAAATCCTGAAGATTTAGCCATGGCAAAAAAAAAAAAAAATTAAGCATGCCAAATGATAATTTTCAAAAAAAAAAGATACATTTTAAATGTAGGAACATTTAACAGAAGGCAAAGGAAATCTACAATACTCCTCTATTTAAATGTGAATGTCTGGAATTGCTTACTTACTGCAAAGGTCATGGAATATTGTGAGGAACACATACTTCTTTTGTCAAATATTTTCACGATCAGTTCCTTATTGTAAAGAAATGAGTTGCTTTTATTTTCCTCCTCCAAGGTATATAAACAAAGGATAAAATTAAGTCTGTGTTTTACATAGGAAAGTGTTCTACTACTTTGATGCCACAAATAAACAACATTTGCACACAAGAAACAACCCCACATGTACACAAGAAACAACCCCAAGATGTAATCTACTATTATTAGGGAAACATTTGACATAAAAGAGAAAAACGAAACCAACCAGAAATAGTACAAGCCTTTCACTCTCAGTCCTCTGGGACAGAAATGGTTCCATTTGCAGCCATACCAAGCAGTAGAGTGTGTATATGCCACTGAGAACAGACACACAGATGCCAAATGGGTGCATTAACCCCCCTTGGCACAGTTAATGTAGACATGCCCTTAGGGATCCATAGAAGACCCATCTGTTCAATCAAGCATTTGCTTAATTGTGTCAAATGCCTGGCAAATGCAGTGTCAGTTAATAGATAATAGATATGTAAATGCTGTTTGTGTTCTTGTACATATGCCCAAGGGCTTTACAATAAACACATCACAGTTTTAAAAATTAATTTTATGTTGAGGATAAAATGAGAGTTTTGGTGGCAGCCATGGTCCTACTTGTGATCATCCAAACTGTTATGCCTCTGCAGGCTTTAGAGCACAATAGAGCACCTTCTAGGGATGTTAGCCGCCACTCTGTGATTTTTCTGGTAATACTGATGATCATAATGTTACTTGCCTACAGTGTTATGAAGGGAACTGGTACACTCACACTCCTTTACTTCCCATGGGTCCCCAAGTATGTAGTAAGCATCATGACTTGAAAAGGAGAATACAGCTTCTAGAATCGAGCCAACCTGGGTACCTGTGTCAGGAAACACTGTCAGGTACAGAAGTGGCCTGTATGGACTTTGGTTCTCTACTAAACAAATGGAAGATGATGAATGAATTTGGTCCCTTAGATTCCTAGAATATTTTCAATATGTAAATATGAAACATATGAGAGACCTTCAATAAATATCCACTTCCTTTCCCCACTTCACACACTTCATCACTTCACAAGACCTTGGCTAAACATGCAGAGGAATCGAATGAGTTCTTGCATTAAACTATGACGCCCTAATTGACAGGTGCTGAGAATTAAGTTCTTAATATCCCCTTTACCCTCTATGATACAGACCTATTATCAATGACACATTTGACAACTCTGAAGGAAATGGCTGCCAAAATGTTTTAAAGGATGTTAGATTGGCAGTTCAGAGCACAGTAGTCCTCCTTAGGTTTTATGACAGGAAATCCTTACAGTTTCCTTTTCATCTTTAAAATATCCTTTAAGAATCACTTTCATTTGTACTTTGGACATAGATAGAACATCTTAAGCCCATACAGAGCAAAAATCACTTAAGTATGACTTGACACTCTCTCTAGGTCTTACAAAATAATAAATTAATTTTGATACTGACGGCCCATCTGCTAGAAATAATTTTCATCACTTTTTATTTCCTTCACACTGACCACATTACTGGAATCCAAGTATGAGAGAGAGAGAGAGAGAGAGAGAGAGAGAGAGAGAGAGAGAGAGAGATTTTTCTTTTGGAATAACCAATTTCAATAGAGTCCTATGCAGCACCTAGAGGAGAAAATTACCCCCAAGTTCTTTCTTATTCAGGATCAGCATAATTTAATTACATATTTGAGGTTAAAGTATCATAGCCTATGTTCAACATTAGAACTAAATGCAGGGGTCACTAAGAAAGAACTCCCCACATGGTAGATAGAACCTAAACATGCTTCTAAGGCTGGGAATCTCTCTATAGTTAAGATACTTATAAGTTACAATCTGCTTCACAAACAATGGTGTTTGCAAAGGGCAGCAAGTAATTTTGAAACACAGATTCTAAGTAACATGGCCAAATGAAAGGCAACCATTAATAAACTTATCTTTTTAACTCTATAAAAATATCTTCTCTCCTCTTTCCACAGCATAAGAGAGCATAGCTAACCCAGGAATACCATCATCACTGCTATAGTCAGGGCTGATATGAAACAGGGAGACTACCTGCATTCAAAGGAAACCAGCAGTTCCAGGGCACTTAAAATACTAACACAGAGATTGACATATTGCTGGTCAAATATGATTCCTAGTTTTCACATGGCCTCTATCTTGCAATGACCCATCATGGAGCAAAGTGGCTTTGGTCTCATTAGGAGGCCTTGCCAAAATTGCAGGCCTACTAAAGCAAGAGGAGGCCAGCTACATGGTGTTTTTGCATCTGTGACCACATGGTACTGGAAACTATGGAGGGAAATCTAAGTACATGGTTTGCACCAAGAAATGCCTCCTCCATATCTATAAATAGCATCAAGACAGTGCTCACATATTCTAGTTCCCTAGTTTTGGGTACTGAAGGTCAATTTGTTAATCTCAAGAAGGGTTCATGGATATTGCAAGCCCTTTGAGGAGTCAGATCATGTTGGAAGATTCATGGTAAGAATAAGACAAATTCATGTTCTAAAGTAGGATTTTGTAAATAGAATAATTTTCCAGTTGTAAATGATTCTGGGGTAGCATGACTTTACATGGTACTATATAGTGAGCCACACAAAAAGGTGATGCTCAAAATTATGACAGCTCTTCTGTTGGTAATACTTGAGAGTATGCCCATCTCCTGGGATTATAGCCTTAGCTAGAGCTTAGGGTTGCAAATGATCTTGCTTTACTTCTAAGTCATTTGAAGGTGGTTTCAGTATTGTTCTACATATGAATACTTCATTAAAACTATTTTACAACTACCAGAATTCTTAACCAAAGATCTCATAAACATAGTTAGGTCTCATTATACTTTGATGGAGCTATATCAACTAGGTAGAATAGAAATAAGAACTGATTTTATTTTCTCTCCCCACACCAAGAATATTGGTTTTCTTTATTTTCTCAAGATTCTTTGAAAACTATATGATTCTATTTTTAGATCATGTCTTTCTTCTCCTATCTCAGCAAATGAGAAGTCAAATGGCATTTTCCAGTTTCTGAAAGCCTCCTCTGTCAGATCAGACAGCCCTTTCCAGCTTCTATCTTCCAAATTACCGCAGGCTGTTTTGGTCAATTTTTCTACCATATATAACATAGATTGCCTTTTATCCAACATCCGATGGTTTTTCAGGGTCTTTTTGGCCTCTAGCAGCAGTATCCTAATCATGCCTATCAGTTCTTCCCACTGCCAAGTCCTATATTCAATGTTACATGGTTTAGTTTCTTAAAAATTATCATTATCATCATCATCATCATCATCATTGTCATCATCATTATCATCATCATAACAATCCACCAAAAAGTATGCATTTTTATGTGCTATATTTTAAGATATCCCCAAATTTGCTGACTAAATAAAAAGTACTATCATTACTTCTCAAGGTTTGAACGTGGTCTACTCTTGTTTTTGATGGGGCACACTCATGTTATCATAACCATATGAAAGTCTTATGTTGGGCTGGAGAACACACAGTGAACTCTGTTTCTCACTAATTCAATTAGAACAGATGTGATAGTTGAGCCTTGCTCTCTCCATCACTCTATGTGGGCTACCTTCACAGTGAAAACAAGCATGTTCTCTAAGGGGCAACTGTAGCCATGATTAAGGACATAATTCCACATGATAGATTTAATTTTGAGTGGTACTAATCTCCAGCAATACCAAAAGAAGGGGTGCCTAGATTTCTACTACCACCCATTGCTGAGATTTGTTATATAATACTAGGTCACTAATGCAAAGTATACTTAGTGATTACTTGCAATTGTGTTATATAAACACAATTCTATATATTTTTAGAACAATACAGTTACTCTCATGATAAAACTCTAGAGCAAACTTCTTATTCTTCACACACAAATACACATTGCACTAAGTCCATTTATTGGTGCTCATACATACCTATATTTAGGGCTGTCCATTTGGAATTAGATAACCTCTCAGAAAGCTAATCTCTGAAGAAAACTGATTCTCTTTCCCTCAGCATCCACTGATTTTTGGTACCTCTTCATCTTGAGGTAGGACCCCAAGAAACTTCCCCCACCCACCTTGGTTAGTCAATTGGTTTTGTCATTATGCAGATCTTGCTATACTGTGGAGATTTCATTAGTTCAGCTTCCCTATTGTGTCTACAATACATTAAGTAGCAGTAGGTGTCTTGTCCCTCTAGCTTTTACAGTTTTTCTGCTTTCTCTCCTGTAGTGTTTGCTGAGCCTTAGGTTTAGAGGTTGCAGAAATTACTTTTGTCTAGGTAAGTGACAGACATAGGTGTTCCTGTAGGGTATATGCCATCTTCACCCATGCTTACATGGCTATGTTTACAGTACCACACATGAATGTCCTCTCATTGAGTGGGACTTAATTCCAATTTAACAGCTGTTGAATAACGGCCAAGATAAAAGTTCCACTACTGCACTAATGGAGATAATTTGCTGGGCTGGATATTGTTGCGTCTCTTTGACTTTAGAGCTGGTAGGACTATTGGTTGATTTTTCTCCATTCGCACCTTGCATAGTATCTTCTGATACTATGAGACCTAGTCTTCAGGGAGGAGGCCACCAGGTAAATTCCAGTTTGATTTCTCCAAGTCCTCTTCCCAACATTCCTTACTTCTAAAAAAATTAAAACATTCTTTGTTCTCAGCACTGTAGCATGGACTCCTCTTAAGATGAGCACATTCACAATAAAAACTAGAAGGCAAATGTCTGGAATATGTGAGTGCTCTGCTGATGCTATTTCTCTTTGTGTTCATTATTCCTGTTTCTGCCATGAATCTGCTGTTGCCTTAACTGTGACCTTTATTTGTTCAAGATATCAACAGTCAGACAGAAAGAGCACCACATTCAAACATAAAAAGAGCCAGGACAAGCTACTGCCTGCCAAGTCCCTATATCTTACTAGCATAAGAGTCTCATGTCTCTAAACAACAACAACAACAAAAAAAATAGTGCTGAAAATGAAATATCCAAGGTTGTATCAAGAACTGAAGAAGTACTTAATGGCAGAAGATTTAATTGGGGGCACCAATTATCAAAGTTCAGCAAGGCTTTCCATCTAATCAAAGGCTATGAAGAATCCAAAGACAACTATAGTATACTACTTTTACTCTCAAGTTGGAAAGGACAGGAAGAGGTAATAGTATAAAGCAAACTAAACAGCTAAGATATATCAAAGAAAGGTTACCCAGCAGGAGTTAGAAGCAGAGAACACCACACCATTCCTAAGACTGCAGGTGGGCAAAGAATAAATGAAGGTAAGGTATGCTGTCACCCAACTTCTGCTCCTGCTGTTTGAACTCAAGGAAAAGCCAACACACAAGGATTTTAGATAATGCCATCTAAAATTAGGTTAGACATTGTCTTGGGAGGGAGCAAAGGAAATAAGGTCAGTCAATGAATGAACACAAGAAATTGGGGGACAAATGACACAATCCATCTTTTTTTTCCATTCAGGCTTGTGGGAAACATATGAGTCCACCTACATGCTTCACAATGAAGGAGTTCAAGCCTTAATATCAAATATTTGAGACCTCTACCTAAATCATGGGTGAACTGAAGATTCTAATCTTAATAAATGAGTATAATTAAAAACCAAAGGACAATTACATCTGTGAAGGAAGAGCACAGGGATGCCCATACAAATGCCCATACAAATACAAGAAGCATACAGAACATCAAACAGACAGGACCAGAACAGGAACTCTCCATGGCACATTGTAGTAAAAACACTACACGCACAAAACAAAGAGAAAATTCTGAAAGCTGCAAAAGAGAAACA
>NW_008340940.1:1145147-1147242 GCF_000622305.1 Nannospalax galili
AAGTTAAATAATAAAATACTTTAAAACACACAAAAAAAAACCCTTTATTGTTTAGGACAAACAAAATTTCAATTAAAAAAAATTGCATTTTAAGACATTATCACATATGGGTCCATACCTGGTAGTTTTTAAAAGACTCAAAATAAAATGAAGTCTAACAAACCATAAAAGCTTTGCATTTTAATTAATTATGTTGATTCTAAAAAATCAGTTATATCAATAAAATTATAATTAAGACCCTATATTTAAAACGCTTTTATCAGAAGACTTGGACATAGCTAAAAGAGAGGTTAGTAAAATGGGAGAGGCAGCCATACAGCTAACTAATGAGAGAAAGAACTTCTAGTCTAGATAAAGCAAGCTTTGTATAAGCTAATCAGAAATCTTGAGGGAAGAACAGAGGATGTAGAAGAACTGCAATGGAGGAAAACGGGCTGATTGTTACTAGTGATTAAAAACATCATTCCTAGATTTGGAAGACTCAATGACTCCTTAAAATTTCATATCTATACACATCATAGGGAAACGAAGAACCAAAGAGTGATGTTATTCAGAAGAGAACATTCCAGAAGTAAACAAAGGATGGAAAGGACACTGCCAACTAACTCAAAATCTACTCTGATGGATTTTTGTTTACTTTATTTTGTGTGTATTAGTGTTTTGCCTGTGTGTGTGTAAGTGCACCCATGTTATGCAATGTCTGCAGAGGTCAGAAGAAGGTTTTAGACCCCCTAGAACTAGAGTTATGGACAGTGGTTAGCCACCATGCGGGTGCTGAGAACTGAACCCTGGTCCTCTGCAAGAGCAGCCAGTGGTCTTAACTGTTGAGCCACCTCTCCAGTCTCTGTGTAAGAATTTTCAAAGAGCTAAGGAAACATATCACCCTAAATTGCTACATTGATAAAAACTGTCTTACAAAAATAAGAGCAAACTGCAGATATTTTTCAAAACAGTAAAAACTAAGGTAGGTACCTGACTAAGAACACAGCCACTCACATAAAATCATTAGGCCATTGAGAGATCCTATTTCAAAAACAAGATTAATGGAACCTGAGGAACAACACTCAAAGTTGACCTGTGACCTCCACAGATACAGGCACATTAGTATTGGCTCAGCTCCAAGCACATACACACTCAGGCACATACTACCACATGCACACACACACACACACACACAAAAGGAAAACAATCCATATTCAATTTATAAGAGAAATAGCTAAGATATAAATTAGTTATCATGATAGCTCAAGCAAAAAAAAATCAGAAATTACATAGCAAATTCAAACAGCACATACATTACTGTTATAATTACATATATTATTTTTAAATTATGAAAAGAAAATCATTTAAATTTTGAAAATTACTTCATGAGATACCAACACTACAGAGAACTCTAGCTTATAATTGGAAACAAATTATAAAATAAAAAAGTTGTTGTCACATTAAGAGAACAAAAAGTAGTTGTTTAGCTCTCTCTAACCAGCAGGCTTCTCACCAGGACCAACCCAGCTCCTAAGTGCAGTCCCCAGGAGCTCTTGGGGCTTCTTCCCACCCCCATCTGCCTTTGCATCTCTGAGTAGCATGGCCACCAGCTGCCCTAGACCAGCATCTTTCCTGGGTCCAGCTCCCAGGCCAGTCCAACCTCCAAATTCCTGAGGCCAAAAATCTTTCCTGGAGAGATCCAGACCTTAGGAGAAAGCTTGAGAACATCTGATCCTCATCTGACTTGCATCCCACACAGGAATCAAAAACTACAAAAGAAATCCACATGTCAAAATCACAGAGAAAAAATACTCTAAATGCTGGAGAATATGTGGAGAAAGAGGAACACTCATTCACTGCTGGTGGGAATTCAAATTTGTGCAACCACTATGGAAAACAGTGTGGCAAAACCTCAAAAAAACTAAAAATGAATGTGCCATATGATCCAGTGATACCGCTCCTTGGCCTATATCAAAGAACTCATCATACTGTAGAGATACCTGTATGTACATCCATGTTTGTTACTGCTGTCTTCACAATAGCTAAGAAATGGAAAACAACCTAAATGTCCCTCAACTGACAAACAGATAATGAAAATGTGATACATTTACAC
>NW_008340940.1:1147265-1147965 GCF_000622305.1 Nannospalax galili
AACCAATTAGAAACAACAGGAGAAAGCCTCACCAATAGGATGAATGTAATGGAAAATAGAGTATCAAGACTGGAAGATAAAGTAGATGAACTAGACCACTCAAGCAAAGATTATGAAAAATTTAAGAAAGTACAAGAATGGAGTATGCAGGAATTGTGTGACAAGATAAAAAGGCCAAATGTATGAATCATAGGCATACAGGAAGAAGAATCTCAAGATAATGGATCTTCAACAGAATCATAGAAGAAACTTTCCCAAAATTAAGGAAACACATGTCTGTACAAATACAAGAAACTTATAGAACACCAAATAGACAGGACCAGAAAAGAAACTCTCCACAGCACATCGTAGTAAAAACACTAAACGTACAGAACGAAGAGACAAAACTGAAAGCTGAAAAAGAGAATCAACAAGTCACATTCAAAGGAAAACCCATTAGGATTACAGCTGACTTTTCAGGGAAAACTATGAAAGCCAGAAGAGCCTGGACCAAAGTACCCCCAGTTTTAAATGACCACAGATGCCAACCCATATTACTATACCCAGTCAAAATGTCTATTATAGTCGAAGGGGAAAGAAAAACCTTCCATGACATAAATAGGCTGAAAGATTTCATGTCCACAAAACCAACCCTTCAGAGAGTTCTGGAAGCAACACAAAGAGCTGAAGAAAGGAATGACTATACCCAAGGGGTTACAGA
>NW_008340940.1:1148117-1149996 GCF_000622305.1 Nannospalax galili
GACTGCACTTCCTAGTCAAAAGACACAGACTAAGTGAATGGATTAAGAAACAAAACCCATCTTTTTGTTGTCTGCAAGAAACTCATCTCACTCTTAAGGACAGACACTATCTCAAAGTGAAAGCATGGAAAATAATATACCAAGCAAATGGCACTAAGAATAAAGCAGTCGTAGCAATTCTAATATCTGACAAAATAGACTTTAAACTAAAACTAATCAGAAGAGACAAAGAGGGCCACTTCATTCTGATCAAAGGAGCAACGAATCAAGAAGATATTAAAATCATGAACATATATTCACCAAACTCTGGTGGACCCAACTTCATAAAAACAATACTACAAGACATTAAGACCCAGATGAATCCCAACTCATTAAAAGTACGGGTCTTCAATACACCACTGTGTCCATTAGATATGTAAACAGGGCAGAGACTTAACAGAGATATCTGAGTTAAACAATACCGTATATCAAATGGACTTAAAAGACATCTACCAAGTATTCCAACCAAGCACCAAAGGACATACTTTCTATTCAGCACCCCATGGAACCTTCTCCAAAATCGGCTATATACTGGGGCACAAAACAAAGCTCAATACATACAAAAAGATTGAAATAATTCCATGAATTCTACCAGACCACAATACAATAAAGCTTTCAAACAACACCGGAAGAAGCCCTAATCACCACATGAACACATGGAGATTAAACAACACACTCCTAAATGATGAGTGGGTCAAAAGAGAAATTAAGAAAGAAATAAAAGTATTCCTGGAACTGAATGAAAAGGACAATACAACACAACAAAACTTCTGGGACACGCTGAAAGTGATCCTTAGATGGAAGTTTATAACTCTAAGTGCCTACATCAAAACATTGGAAAGAACACAAATAAATGACTTAACATTGCAAATCAACATACTTGAAAAGCTATAGCAAACGAAACCCAAACCCTGCAGACAAGAAGAAATAACAAAAATCAAGGCAGAAATCAATGAAATTGAATCAAAGAAAACAATACAAAGAATCAACAATTCCAAGAGCTGGTTCTTTGAAAAGATAAACAAGATTGACAGACCGCTAGCCCAACTAACCAAAAGAAAGAAAGAGCACCTCCAAATCAACAAAATCAGAAATGAAAGGGGAAACATCACAACAGACACCAGAAAGACACCAAACATTATAAGGGAATACTTTAAAAACCTATATGCTACTAAATTTGAAAACCTAAAAGAAATGGACAGATATATAAAGGCATGGGAACCACCAACACTAAACCAAGAAGCGATTAACACCTTAAACAGACCCAACACACAAAAGGAAATTGAAATAGGAAATTGAAACAAATTGAAAAGGAAATTGCAACAAAACCTCCTGACTAAAAAAAGCCCAGGACCAGATGGATTTACAGCAGAATTCTGTCAGACACTTAAAGAAGATCTACAGATATTCAATATTACTTAATTTATTCAAAAAATAGAAATGGCAGGAAAACTTCCAAATTCTTTCTATGAAGACAGCATCACACTAATACTAAAGCCAGGTAAAGATACAAACAAAAAAGAAAACTATAGACCCATATCCTTAATGAACATAGATGCAAAAATTCTCAACAAGATACTTTCAAACCACATGGAGACCCATATCGAAAAGATCATCCACAATGATCAAGTCAGCTTTATCCCAGAGATTCAGGGATGGTTCAATATATGTAAGTCAATAAACGCCATAAATCATGTAAATGGGCTCAAAGACAAGAACCACATGGTCATCTCAAGAGATGCAGAGAAGTCGTTTGACAAAATTCAACATGCATTTATGTTCAAAGTCCTAGAGGGATTGGACTGGAGGGAACATACCTCAACATAATTAAAGCCATATG
>NW_008340940.1:1150243-1165528 GCF_000622305.1 Nannospalax galili
CAACACCTGGAAATTATTAATATATTCAGTAATATGGCAGGTTAAAAAATTAACCAACAAAAAGTCTGTAGCCTTTCTATATACCAATAGCAAGCAATCAGAGAAAGAGCACATGGACACACTCCCCTTCACAATAGCTGCAAGAAAAATAAAATTTCTCAGAGTAAACGTGACCAAAGACATTTTAAATCTTTAAAGAAGGAGATTGAGGAAGACATCAGAAGGTAGAAGGACCTCTCATGCTCATGGATTGCAAGAATTAATATTGTGAAAATGACCATCCTACCAAAAGTCATTTATAGATTCAACACAATGCCAATCAAAATCCCCATGACATTTTTCACAGAATTTGAAAAATCTGTTCTAAGATTCATATGGAAGCATAAAAGACCTCAGATAGCCAAAACAATCGTGAGCACTAAGAGCAATGCCAGGGAGATAATACCAGATTTTAAGCTGTATTACAGAGCTATAGTCATAAAAACAAGATGGTACTGGTGTAGAAACAGACCCATAGATCAATGGACAAAATTGAAGACACAAATATGAGTAAATTCAATTTCAGCCACCTGATATTTGACAAAGGGGCCAGGAATATTCACTGGAGGAAAGACAGCATGTTCAGCAAATTGTGCTGGCAAAACTGGATCTCCACTTATAGAAGAATGAAATGAAACCCCTATTTTCACCATGCACAAAAGTCAATTCCAAATGGCTCAAAGACCTCAACGTAAATCCTGAAACTCTGATACTATTTGAAGAAAACATTGGGAAAAACTTACAAGATATAGATGTAGGAAATGATTTTCTAAACTGGACATCAATTGCTCAGGAAACAAGGGCAAGACTTAAAAAATGGGACATCATTAAACTAAAAAACTTCTGTACATCAAAAGAAGCAACCAATGAAGTGAAAACCCACAGAATGGGAGAAAATCTTCACCACGGACACATCTGATAGAGGTTTAACGAGAGTTCTCAAAAGAAGAAGTAAAGATGACTATGACCCATCTTAAAAGATGTTCAACATCACTAATAATTAGGGAAATGCAAATTAAAACCACTTTAAGATTTCATCTTACCCCAGTTAGAAAGGCTAAGATTAAGAGAAAAATGATACCAAATATTGGAGAGGATGTGTGGAAAGGGTAAAAGTCATCCACTGCTGCTGGGGCTGCAAACTTGTTCAACCCCTATGGAAAGCAGTGTGGAGAACTCTTAAAAAACTACAAATGAACCTACCATTTGACCCAGTTATACCACTCCTTGGCATATACCCAAAGAACTCATCCTATTGCAGAGACACTTGTAGAACCATGTTTGTTGCTGCTCTTTTCACAATAGCTAAGAGATGGAAGCAACCTAAGTGTCCCTCAAGTGATGAGTGGATAATGAAAATGTGGTTCTTTTATTCGATGGAGTTTTACTCATCAGTAAAGAAAGATGAAATCATGAAATTTGCAGGTAAATGGATGAAACTAGAAACTGATATACTAAGTGAAGTAACACAGACTCAGAAAAAAAATCGACATATATTCTCCCTCATATGTGGATCCTAGTACCATACCCTGATAAATGAGTATGTAACGACGTAACTACAGGAACCAGGATAACGGAAAGGAAACAGGTAGGTAAAGGAAAATAAATAACCGGAAAGAGAAGAACAGTAGGAAACAGGCCTTAATAAGGGATATATGGATAAAAACTGGGTGAGGTTAAGGGAGGGGGGAGGGAAGGGTATACAAGGAACCTAAGGGATAAAGGGAAAGAAGGAGCTCAAGAGAGGTAGGACCATAGGAGAAGGGTATTAGTAAGGGAGAAAGGGGAAAATGGGGGCACCTTAAGTGGGAAAACATTGGTAGAGGGGTGAGGCAGTGTGAGAGATAAATAATGCCTACCTAAAACACCAGAGGGAACCATATTACTCCTACAACCTACTGAAAATTATACATGGCAGATCGAGAAATATATGTCTAGGTAAATTTTATCTGTGAACAACTGGTCTTTGCCCAAGATTTATCTACATGACATTTAGTAATTAAAAGTACCAGAGTGGTGGAACTTACCTTCTTGGGTGTTTAACAGACATACTTTGAGGCCTATAATAATTTGGTCAAAGGGACATAAAGGACACTATTTGCTCCTTGCCTTCCTAAGTTGACTAGTTCCAGGGGACTATGAGCATTTCTCAAAATGTCCTATAATGGTGGTGGGTCACCTGTCCTCTTGATCAAGGAGGCTGAGGAGACCCCACCAGATGGACTTGAAACAGTGTCCAGTCTATAAAGGAGAGGGTCAACACAGAGTAATCATTTCATCCATGCTTCCGAGTGAAGCCAACCATGGTCAAGCAGGACATTTGACTTATCTTCACAGAGGCAGAACCGGAAAGAAAAGACCCGGGGGCTCCTCCCAAGCTCATGTAACCCCTGAAGAACAGGTACTCAAATGACCTTAAGAGTAAAAGTAAATTGGTTTATCTGGGCCAACTCTATGGCATTAAACACCCAAAACGAAATTATAACCAAAGATTAAAGGGGTCGATATAATTTCTTAAGAGTCCATATGCATAGCTAAAGGCTACGTAACAAGCAACAATGCCAGATAGGAGATACCTTCTTTTGAGTTGTTGGCCAGGGTGACCAAAGGGACTCCCAAACAGTAACTCAGCATAGAATTGGGAAAATGAACAGCAGACCCCAATCTTATCTAAAGGAATATTGACAACTGATTACTGCTAGGTGAGGAACAGCTGACTCTCCTAAAACAAAGACCTCTAGATATGCTTATTAGATTCACCAGAAGGGCAAGTAGTGGGGCATAGCTGGTGGTGCTGACAACACAGCAGACAGTAGTAGGGATATCAGAGTATAAGGGCTCTAGGTGGGGGAGGGAGGCCATTGGAGGGTGCTATTTGGGAAGTGGGTGTATAGTCGAATGAAATGATTTGGGATGTTCTGTTTGATATACACAAAAAAAGTCAACAAATTTTTAAAAATGTGTTCTATTTGAGGAGGAAGCTTGGAAATTTACATCATACTAATTAGTAGAGATATAAACAATACCATTGAAATCTTCCCAATGACTTCATAGACATACACAGGCTCCAAGGTTCCAAGTGCAATCGATTATGACTAGTAATAATCAGATACATAAAGATTAGAGATGCAAGCACTAACATCTCAGTGTTAATAGCAAAAACAATGGGTCTTTCTACAAGGAACAACATGTTCTAAAATGAAATGGAGATCTTTTTTAAAGGTTAAAAACGCATCCAGTTTTATGATTTACAGGGCTTATACTGAGTTCAATAATATATAACTATATTAATTCAACTGTAAACCTAGAAACTTGCACCCACTTGTGAAAGAGATGTACTGTTGCTTTGGAGTGTGTTACTGAATATGTTAAAGCTGTAATGAAAAGCTTCTAATCATTTAGTTATTAAAAATTTTTTAAAGCATAATGATTAAAAAAATAATTCTTCAAATCATAAAAATTTCCCCCTTAATAATTAGTAGATGTGAAAAACATTATAATTGAAATCTACCTGATGACTTTATATCCATGCTCAGATGCTAAGGAGCTCAGAAAGTAACCGACTGTGACTAGAAATATAGGGAGGACAGGAGACAAATTAGAACAAGATAGAATTATTTGTATGAAAATGTGCTAATGAAACCCATTACTTTCCATAACTTAAAAATTATTTTGGAGCCAGGCATGGTGGCACATGCCTTTAATTCCAACTCTAAAGAGGCAGAGACAGGTGGTAACATCGAGGCCAGCCTAGTCTACATGGCAAGTTCCAGGCCAGCTGGGGCTATAGGGAGACCCTGTCTCAAAAAGACCAAAATAATTCTAAGAATGTGGTTATTAAATAAATAATTTTTTAAAAAGCAGTTGTTTAGGGAATATCAGTTACTTTTCCTGTTTAAATTACTGACTATCCTATTCAGTAATAAATACTCTAGGGATTAAGCTATTTTTCAGCATTGAAAAATGCAGTGTAAAATTAAATAAAATGGTAGTAAACATTAAACACCCATCTTTTTTAACTGAAAATTTGAAATAGTAAAAGGAGATTCATATTTTTTAAATTTGTTTTTATTGAATTTTTGTTTATTTCATACAGGACATCGCAGCCAGTCTTAATCATTTTTATACCCCGTTTATGGCTCTCTACCATAGACACTCTCCCACCTCTGAACTCATGCATTGTGTGATTTATGTTAAGACCTAGAATATCCAGTTAATGTCCCCAGATGTTCCTCAGTGAAGGTTCATCTACTGAGGACTAGTCAGCTTATCTAGAGTCCCTCACTTTAAGATCACCTAGCAGTAATCAGTTGCAAAAATGATATTTCTTCAACTAAGATTGTGGTCTGCTGTCCATTTACATAGTTCTGTAATGAGTTTTTGTCTGCTTGAGTTTGCATGGGACTTGTGTACGCTGACACCATTGCTGATTCATATGAGCAAGGTTCAGGAGCTTGTAGGACTCTATTTCCATATGGCCCTGCACCTCCTCCCTGGCTCTTACAATCTTTCTGCCCCCTCTTCTGCAATGCTCCCTGTGCCCTGGGTGGATGAAGTTTAATAAAGGATTCCTGTCAAACAGACCAGCATTTTGCAGACTCTTAATCTCTGTACTTTGGTCATTTGTGAACTTCTGTGTTTCCGGCCCTCTGTTGCATGAGGGAACTTAATTACTGAGAACTGAGAGATTCATTAGTGTCCTCTTTACCCCTGCTCTAGGATCCATAAACCTTAGGTGTAGAGGTTCCATTCTAGTTGTGACTCTTAGGCCTGTCCAAGTCATAGACATTATCCGTATATGACCAGTTGTGGTAGTTGATAATAGTCTCCATCTGGTACAAAAGAAACTTCTTTGATGAGTGGTTACTGGGATATTTGTCTGTAATATAAGGATACATATTTTGTACGTAGTAAGAAATTACACTAGCCCAGGGATGTGATACTCTTGGGGATTCCTCTAAGATCTATGAACTCTCAAGCCACATGTATTTCATTATGTTTACAATACCAGTCTGGAGTTTCCTCCCATTGAATGTACTTTTAGTTCAATTAAGTAGCTCCTGATTGTCCCCAAGATAAAAGTGCCACTACTGACAATGTCATATGCTGTGCCAGCCATTGATGTGGTTATTTGTTCTTAAATCTGTGTTAGAATATCTATTGATGTTTTCCATTGGTACTTCCATGACTCCAAGCTATGAGAGCTAGCCTTCAGGAGAAGTGGATTCCAGGTCAGTTCCAGGTCAATTGTTCCAAATCCTGTGTCCAAACTATGTGCTGTCTTCAGCAGTATGGTCTTACCTTCAAGTTTTTTGAGGCAATCAAGGGCTGTGTCAATAGCCTGTATAATTTAGGGAATGTCTTAGACCACCCTGGCCAACAACTTAAAGGAAGGCTTCTCCTGTCTGGCACTGTTTCTTGTTATGTAGCCTTTAGCCATACACATGAACTCATGTAGAGATATTTTATGTGTATTTTAGCAGTAGATTGTTGAACTAATATGATTCCCTCTGATTTCTTAAAACTAGCTAGGCATTATTTATCTCTCCTCTTTCCCCCTGTCTAACCCTTCCACAATGGCTTCCCCTTTTAAAGCGTCCTCATTTTCTACATTTCTCCCTTGATAATACCAGTCTTTTATGGTCCCCCTTCTCTTGAACATCTTCTTTCCCTTTATCCTCAAGTTTCCTTATATAACCCTCCCTCCTTCTCCCTTGTAAATATCCCCATTTTTATCCATTTCTTCATTAGTAAAACCTGTCTCCTACTGTTCTCTCTCAGGCTCTTTCTTTCTCATTACCTCCCTGGTTCTTTTTCATTATCCTGCTTTCTGCAGTTATAGCTGAATACGTACTCACATATAAGGATTTGGTCCTAGGATCCATATATGAGGGAGAACATGTCATTTGTTTTCTGGGTCTGTGTTACTTCACTTCGTATAACAGTTCTTAGTTCCATTCATTTACCCGAAAATTTCATGGTTTCATCTTTCTTTACCACGGAGTAGAGCTCCAGTGTACAAATTTAAACATTTTCATTATTCACTAGTCACTTGATAGACATATAGGCTGCTTCCATCACTTAGCTATTGTAAAAAGAGCAGCAACAAACATGGATTTACAGGTATCTCTGTAATAGGTGAGTGTTTGGGGTGTACAGCAAGGACTGGTATAACCAGGTCAAACAGTAGGTTCATTTTTAGCTTTTTAAGAAGTTCTCCACACTGCTTTCCATAGAAGTTGTATGAGTTTGCTATCCCATCAGCAGTGGATGAGATTTCCCTTTCCCACATCCTCTCCAACATTTGGCATCATTTTTTGCTCTTGATATTAGCCAGTCTGACTGGGGTAAGATGAAATCAAAAGCTGTTTTAATTTCCATTTCCCTAATTACTAACTATGTTGAACACCTTTGAACATGTTTTAACAGCCTTACTTCTTCTTTTGAGACCTCTCTGTTCAGCTCTTTAGCCCATCTTTTAATTGGGTCACTTGCTTTCTTAATTCTTTGTATGTTGAGTTCTTTATATATTCTGGATGTTAAACCTCTGTCAGATGTGTCACTGAGTTTCAGGTTCCCCATTGAGGTCTTTAATCCATTTGGAGTTGACTTTTGTGCAAGGTGAAAGAGAATGGTCGTTTCATTCTTCTACAGGTGGAGATCAAGTTTTGACAGCACCATTTCTGAAGGTACTGCCTTTCCTCCAGTAACTGTTCTTGGCCCCTTTGTCAAATATCAGGTAGTAGAAATTGGATGCATTCATGTTTGGGTCTCCATTATGTTCCATTAATCTATGGGTCTATTTTTGTGCCAGTACCATGTTGTTTTATGACTATAGCTCTGTAATATAGAATGAAATCTCATGTCCTAATCCCCATCATCATTGTGCTTTGTGCTCAGGGTTGTGATGGCTATCTGGGGTCATTTCTGCATCCATATGAATTTTAGGATTTTTTTCTAACTCTGTGAAGAATGTCATGAGGATTTTAATTGGCATTGCCTCGAACTTATAAATGACTTTTGGTAAGATGATCATTTTCACAATATTAATTCTTCCAATCCATGAGCATGAGAGGTCCTTCCATCTTCTGGTGTCTTCCTCAATCTCTTTCTTTAAATATTTAAAATTTTCATTGTCGAGATCTTTAAGTCAGGTTTATTCTGAGACTTTTTTTGAGGCTATTGGGAATGGGAGGGTTTTCATGTACTCTTCGTCCAATTGCTTGTTATTGGTATATAGAAAGGCTACCGATTTTTGTAGATTAATTTTATAACCTGCCACATTACTGAAAGTGTTAATCATTTCTTGGAATTTTACAGTGGAATGTTTGGCATCTAATAGATATAATAAATCATCTGCAAAAAGGGATAATTTCACCTCTTCTTTTCCAATTAGTACTCCTTTAATTTCCTTCTCTTGTGTTGCTGTAGCAAGAATTTCTAGCACTATATTGAAAAGAAACAGAGATAGTGGACAACCTTGTCTGGTTCCTGTTTTCAATGGGAATGCTTACAGTTTTTCTCTATTTAGAATGATGTTGGCTATGGCTTTGTTATATATTGCTTTAATTATGTTGAAGTGTGTTCCCACCAGTGCAATCCCCTTTAGGGCTTTTATCATATATGCATATTGAAATTTGTCAAAGGCCTTCTCTGCATCTTTTGAGATGACCATGTGTTTTTTGTCTTTGAGTCCCTTTATATGATTTATTAAGTCTATTGATTTATGTATATTGAACTGTCCCTACATCTCTGGAATGAAGGTGACTTGATCATGGTGGATTTTTTTATGCGTATCTGTATGTGGGTTGAATGTATTATGTTGAGAACTTTTGCATCAATATTCATTAAGCATATGGGGTCAATTGTAATCTTTTTGGGTATGGTATTAGAGTGATGCTGATTTCAGCATTTGAATAATTTAAGTACTATTGTCTATAGATATTCTTTAAATGTCTGGAGGAATTCTGCTGTGAATCCATCTGGGCCTGGGTTTTCTTTGGTCCATAGGTTTTGTATTAATGTTCCAATTTCCTTATATGTTATGAATCTGTTTAGGCTGCTGATCTCTTCTTGCTTAGCTTTGGTGAATCCCGTGATTTTAGATACACATACTGCTTGTTTCTTTGTTCCATTTGCTTGACATATTTATTTCCATTCTTTCAAATAAGGTATTGCCTGTCCTTGGATGTGAGGTGGGCTTCTTGCAGAAAACAAAAAGATGGCTTTTGTTTCTTAATCCATTCAACTAGTCTGCGTCTTTTGACTGGGGAGTTCTATCCATTAATATTTAAAGTTATTATTGAAAGATGCATAGTGGTTCCTGTCATTTTAATTTGTTTGCATTCTTGGTCTAACTGTGTGTTTCCACAGTTATACCTTCATTTGGTTTCTTTCTGTTACTTCTTGGGTATCGTCGTTCCTTCCTTCAGCTCTTTGTATTGCTTCAAAAACTCTCTAAAGGGCTGGTTTTATGGACGTGAATTCTTTGAGCCTATTTACATTGTGGAAGATTTTTCTTTCCCCTTCAACTATAATAGACATTTTTGCTGAATAAAGTATTCTGGGTTGACATCTATGGTCATTTGGAACTGGGAATACTTCAGTCCAGTCTCTTCTGGCTTTCATAGTTTGCACTGAAAAGTCAACTGTAATCTGATGAGTTTTCCTTTGTATGTGACTTGTTTTTCTTTTGCAGCTTTCAGTATTCAGTCTTTGTTCTATATGTTTAGTGTTTTTACTATGACATGCCATGTGGAGTTTCTTTTCTGGTCCTATCTATTTGGTGTTCTATGTGTTTCTTGTATTTGTATGGGAACATCTTTAATTTTGGAAAATTTTCTTCTACAATGCTGTTAAAGATCTGGTCCATACCATTATACTGAGATTCTTCTACTTCCTCTATGATGTGCAAATTCCATCATTTCATGGTGTCCCTCATTTTCAGCATATTCCATTCTTGTGTTTTCTTAAAATTTTTATAATCTTTACTTCAGCAATCCAACTGATCCACTTCATCATCCAGTCTTGATATTCTGTCTTCCATTTCAATCATTTTATTGGCTTGAAATAGCTTATTGGGTTATTGAGTGTTTCAATTTGTTCTTCATTTCAGCCTGAGTTTTCTTCAGTATTTTCTCTTTTGTGAGTTCAGTCAGAAGTTTATCCATATCTTCTTTTAGTTCTTTTATTTGTGTTTTCTTTAAATTTATTGAATTCTTTGATCATGATTATGATTGTTCTTTTAAATTCTGTGTCCTGGGTTATCTCTAAGATGTTTTTGTTGTAGAACACCTCTATAGTACTGTTGGTGTTTGGTGGGCACATATTATTTGGATTTTTCATGTTATTATTTTTTCATTGTGATTTTGGCATGTTGATATCTTTTGTTGTTTCTGATTCTGGTATGAGGCTCAAGCTTTCCTTTGTTCAGTTTAAATCTGATTCTGTTTGTATATTTGTTGTGCCTTTGTTGTTTTCTTATTTGGTATGAAAAGCTGCTTGGTCTAGGTTCCAGGTTCTCTCTTTTCATTTTATATTGGAGGGACCAGATGACTCTAGTCTTGCTACTCAGGAGTTCCCTGAGTGGCCCAAGTCAGGTGAGGGTCATATGCTCTCAGACTTCCTCCTAAGGTTTAGGCCCCTCTAGTCAGCAGGCACAGCACAATCTTGGGAAACTTCCTAGTTGGAGGCTGTATTCAGGCATTCTCAGTCAGTCTGTTAGGGTCTGGGCCCCTACTAAAGTGCAGGGAAGCTTAATCCTGTAGCAGTGGGTGGACCTGTAGGTATTCCCAATATATGGGGGATGTACACTGTTTGATTTGGAAATCTTACTGCCACTCAGAATTAAGAGTGTAGTCCAGAGTTCTAGAGAGCTAGGAGCAAAAGTGGGCCTATGCTCAAGGCTAGAAGGAGAACAGGATGTGGGGTCTGGGGAGATTGGGTTGCTCAAGTTGTAGGGGATTCAAGACACTGTAAGTGGGATGACACCAGAGAACATGGCTGGTGTAGGAAATTCATGGCAAATTGGGGAGCACAGACAACAGAGTAGAAGGCTGGACTCAGACATGCAAAGGCTCTCTGGGAGTGGGGACAGCCTGTGAAGGCTCTAAGAAGCTAGACTGAAAAATTGAGCAGACCTGAGTACAAGGAATCAGAGTGTACTGGGAGGTTCTTGACTATGATGGTAGTTCAGAGAACTGGGGCATTAAGAGCAAAAGTGGGCCTGTGCCCAAGGCTAGAAGGGGAATAGGATTGGGGTCAAGGAGATTGGATTTGCTCAGGTTGTTGGGGAGTCAAGGGGCAGTGGGTAGGATCAGACTTACCAGGGAAGAAAGCAAGTCTCCAGAATCCCAGGTAGGGAACTCAAGGCAAGGTGGAGGTGGGGACAGCCAAGAGAGAAAGCTGGTCTCAAGTGTGCAAAGGCAAGTTGGGGTTGGGGACAGCCTGTGAATGTTCGAAGAAACTGGACTGAAGAACTGATCTGATCTGGGAGCACGGTATCAGGACACATTGGGCAGATCTAGACTAACATTGTATTCCAGAGATCTGGGGTGCTAAGAGCAAAAGGAGGTCTGTGCCCAAGGCTAGAAGGAGAACAGGATGTCAAGATTCATATTTTTTATTAAAAACTAAAGTCATTGTGCTGGATAGTTTTAGTGTCAACTTGACATACCTGGGTTGAGGGAGCCTCAATTGGGGAATTTCCTCTATTAGAGTGGCCTGTGGCCATGTCTGAGGGGTATCTTCTTGATGAGTTATGTGGGAGGGCCCAGCCCACTGTGGGTGGTGCCACCCCTGGCAGGTGAGCCTGTGTTGAATAAGAAAGAAGGCTGAGCAGGGGCCAGTGAACAAGCCAGTAAGCAGTGTTCCTCCATGGCCTGTGGTCCAGCTCCTGCCTCCAGGTTTCTTCCCTGAGTTCCCACCTTGGGCTCCTTGATGAACTGTGACCCGGTAGATGTAATATGAATAAACCCTTACCTCCCCAAATTGGTAGTGGTCAGAGTGTTTTGCCACAGCAATGAAGAGACAAACTAAGACAGTCATTATATGACAGCAGTAAGAAAGCAAAAAGAATAAGTAATGAATTGGCCCTGTCCTGTATGCCAACAACTTTACATTATGTAATTATTGACAATACTGTCATTATATGACACAAATACATAATCCAGTTCCCTGTGAACTAATAAGCGGTTGAGTCAGAATCTGCAGCCTACACTGAAAACCTTTACCTTCCACTAGGTTCACTGGAATTGTGAAGCGCTATCTTCTTCTTGCTGTGACAAGTGTAACATCAAAAAATCAACCCAGTAACGCAGGGTTACAGTGATTTGTGACAATAAATGTGCCTTGACAATCAGCATCAAGTTTGAGTTTTTTCTTCAAACTGCAGAGGTGCCTCAACTTTCAATCCCAAGATGACACGAATCTGTATTTTCCATTTCCAATTTTAGCTTTTTATTTTTTCTTTTCTTATTAATAATCCAATATCAATTAAAGGATAGCTAGTAGATTTGAGGGTTTTTACTAGAAATGTAAGAATACTTTCACAAGGCTTATTTAAGTATCTTTCCCATGTTCAAGTCTACATGTCCTGGTTAGTGAAGCTCAACTAAAATTATAAGTTGCAATTACTCTAAACCTAAAGTAATACTTGTATGTATAGACCCTCTCCCATGTTCTCCTCTCCCAGGAAATCATGAGAGCAAGATCTAAATTCCATGCCAATTTTCTCATTTGTTCACTGAGAGCAATAATACCTGAACATTATTTTGCAGGCAGCAAGTGATGAGCTGATAATGAAGAACCAAAATGGGGCTTTGCATTAATAAGTTTAAAAATTGAGAGTGATAGAAACATGAATTATTTAATATGTAGAATTTCCTATGCATTCTTAAAGAATGTGGATGCACAGACTCCAAAATTCCATAGTTATTTTTCTTCCAAATATTATCCTTTCTTTAGTAGCTCTAAAAGATATTTTCTGTTGGTAAAATAGAAAAGAACTCATCAAACATGATTCTCATCAGACTTTGCTTTGATGTTTCTGGATGAGAAAATCATAGACCTAGGAGTAATATCAAGTATCTAGTCTGCTATTAAAGCATACTCTGAAGAACCACAGAGGACTTAGAAAGAAGTTTTGGACATACAATTCCTTGAGAGAACCTCTGGCCCTTGAATATTAGAGATAATTTTAAATATTATCGTAGTATACACAAAAACCTTCATACTGGCAAAACATGGGGTAGAATCTTGAGGTAGTATGATTGGACAGATTACTGATCTGTTCTTCTTCCTTGTTCTACCAGAATTGCTCATTACATGTGAAAGCATAACTCACTACCCTAGTTCAGTTTCTCTGGAATCAGATACAGAGATAAGTATTCTGGAGTAAATGATTTGAGGAGAAGCTTTCTGCTTGAATCCAATAGTAAGGTGAGGTTGAAGTTTGGAAAGGGGCAGAGCACATTCAAGTCTAAGGGTAGCTTGTTCTAACAGGGCATTCAGAAGAATGAGTCACTAGAAAAATCTCATTGTAAGAAAACTGGGCTGGCTCTTGTAGCAAATACCCATTAGAAACTGGCCATTAGCTTCCTCTGAGGGAGACACTTATCTCCTGGGATTCTGAGGTGACTCATTCCCTTTAGTCAAAGGCAATTCTCAGAAGAAGTCTAAAGTTCCAAAATATTAATTATGAACACTCAAGCACCAGATGGCTGGTGATCTAGATAGGACAATACCAGGGTCTACTACACCAACCATTCTGTGATAACAAACAAGGTCCTGAAAGACACACCTTAGCGACAACCCCATTGTTCCACTAAGCTTCTTAATACAGAAGGTACGGGACATACTTTTGTAGTCAATTTGTCTCCACTTTAAAGAATGTTTATATTCTCCACTAATATTATTTCTACCCTACATAACCAAAGTCTTATTTATGTTAGACTTGGGACATTATCATTTTCATCCTATGTTTCCTAAAGTAAAAGAAAAAATTATAGGGCAATCTCAAGTGGTAGTTCTACTTACTTTCTGTTTTCAATGGGGCTATTTCTTGAATAAAATTAGAAGTTACAGAATGAAGGAGGCCACATGCTTCATGCTGATTATCAGTATTTCTCATGACTCCCCTTTAACAAAGAGCATACCATCTCAGCGATCCTACACCACCACAGGCAAATCCTCTGGACTGCTGAGACAGACTTGGCTTTTTGGTCTCTTGCTTTATTTCTAGGGCCCTATGTTGGAAATCAAGACAAACACCGTGGTTATAGCACATATTTCATAACATAAAGGCAACATCCAGAAGGAATTTACTGTTTGCCAGACAGCCTGTTTTAAAGAAAATCTGTGCCAACTGGAAAAATAGCAGTTGTGGCTGTCACAACTGTGATCAATAATGTTAATACAGTCCAGTCCAGTGCACTTGTATTGAGCAAGATTTTGATAAGTTCAGGAGAGAAATGGAATCATTGACCAGCAGAGATTTTCATCTATATGACTGAAGAGCCAGGACCTCCTTGAGTTTCATTAGCAGCTGATGTTTAAAAGACATTGAGGCAGTAGAGTTTCCAAAAGATTGTTTTCCTAGAATGCTAGAATAGGTCTACAGTAGAAAATCTGTGCTGAGCAAGTTGTTTTTTTTTTTTTTTTCATACAGTAAAATCAGGATTTCAAAAATGGTCTCTCTTTAACTTAGAAAGACACAGGGATAAAATATAGATATCTGGGAGGAACTCAGCAATTATTTAGTGCAATAGCCACAGAGCAAAGCAAAAGAGAATTTTCAGGAGAGATAAAATCAGAAATTTCATCAGACTTTAAAAGATTCCATATGATTGTTGGTCCTCTGAAGAGCAATAGCAAAATGGGATGAGCAGGAGAAGGGTATGTAGAATGACGCTTGTCCTGGATAAAGGGAAGAAGTCTAAGTTTGCGAGACAAATCATCAAACCATCAAGTGTAAAGAATTGGTTGGGAAAAGCCACAAGCTGTAACTCATTTCTAAGTAATTTTCAAACAGGGTGGTAGGAGGTGCTGAAGCAGTCATTGCTATTACAGGTCAAATTAATTTAAAAAAATGTAGGATGCCCAGTTAAACTTTAATTTCAAATCAACAAGTAATATTTAGTGTAAATAGTTCCCAAGTGGTTTTTACGTATTCCTAAAACTGCTCATTATTAATGTGAAATTCAAATTTAACTGGGTGTCCTGCATTTAATTTGACAACCATAGTTACAGGAATTCCCTGACAGTTAAGAAGGGACTGACAGCAGTTCCCACCTTTATTTAATCACTGCTTAGGGTTGAGTAAGTGTAACCCTGTAGTAAACATTGTAATTGAAGCAGCAGCAGATGGAGCTGTCAGTCAACTCTGTTCCTCACAGTAGGTGATCTAGGAGATCGGAGCAGCAGACTTGCTGGATAATGCATGAACTTGTGGCAGCAAATATGCATTCCCTAATGTTTGGAGACACCTAGTGGTCAAGTGCTTCAGTCTTGGCTGAAAAAGAGAGGGCAGATGATGAACTGTCTACCTGTTGATGGTAAAGTAAAGGCCACACACTGAATAAAAAGAAAGAGGTTCCCCTTCCACCAGTGGCTATCAATATCAATAGTTCCTCAGCTAGGGCTGTGGCCTCATTGAGTCCCATCCCCTCTCCATGCCAGAGTATTGTTTGGCTTGATCTTGTGGAAGTCTTGTGCAGCCAAACCACAGCTGCTCTAAGTTCCAGAAGTTTTTGTTGTTGTTGTTAATACACACACACACACACACACACACACACACACACACACACACACATGTCTGTGTTTTCATTTGAGATTTCAGATTGAAAAAGAAGAAATGTTGAAAGTATGCTGTTTTCATGGAAAACAGCAGAATCTTGAGAATAAGCTGAAACATATGTTTCATCAGATTTCCATGGAGACATCACATGTGCCCTTCTCAATGTTCAAGGTAAGTGGTGTTACCTAACTCAAGCCATTGAGCCTATTTGGGAGGCACCAAGACATTGCAGTGCAGAGATCACTGTTGAATAGCTCTACACCAACAAAAGAACATCTATTTTGGAATTTTAGGGGAAGAGTTATAACTCCCATTTTTTAAAAAATATATTTTCTTTATTATTTTTATTTTATGTGTATGAGTGTATTGCCTGCATGTATGTGAGTGCACCCATGTCGTGCAATGCCTAGGAGATCAGAAGAGGGCTTTGGATTCCCCTGGAACTGGAGTTA
>NW_008340940.1:1165592-1190432 GCF_000622305.1 Nannospalax galili
ATCAACAAGTTTTTTTAAAATGTATTATATTTGAGGAGGAAGCATGGAAATTTACATCATCCTAATTAGTAGAGGTGATAATGCCATTGAAATCTAAACAATGACTTTATTATACACAGGTGCCAAGGATCCAAGTGCAACCAATTATGACTAGTAATAATCAGACACATACAGATTAGAGATGCATGTGCCAACATCTCAGTGTTAGTAGCAAAAACAATGAGTCTCAGAAGGGCAGATAGGGGGGAATTGATCGGGATGCTGACAGCACAGTGGGCAGTGGCAGCGATGGCAGAGTATGGAGGCTCTAGTGGGAGAGGAAGGCTGTCTACCTGATGAGTTTGTATACATGCTCAGATGCCGAGGAGCTCAGAAGGTGGGCGACTACGACCAGCAATAGTCATTTATATAGAGTTTAGAAATGCATGTGAAAACGTCTCAATGTCAATAGCCTTGGAATGAATTTTTCTGTATGAAAAAAAAAATTTTTTAAATAATGATTAAAAAAATAATAATTCTTCAAAGCATAAAAATTTGCTCCTTAATAATTAGTAGGTGTGAAAAACATTATAATTGAAATCTACCTGATGGCTTTATATCCATGCTCAGATGCCAAGGTGCTCAGAAAGTACCCGACTGTGACTAGTAATAATCTGATATATAGGGATTTGAAACGCATATGAAAACAACTTAATGTTAATTACATTAAAAATGAAGTTTTCCGCATGAAACTCTGTATTTTAGTAATGAAATGGAGATCTTTTTAAAGGTTAAAACCTCATTTAATTTTATGTCTTATAGGGTTTATACTGAGTACAATATTGTATAACTGTAATAATTCAACTGTAAACCTAAAAATGTACAGCCAATTTTGTAAGAGATGCAGCCTAGCTCAGAAAATTGTTATTGACTATGTCAATGCTGATGTAATGAAATGCTTCTTCTAAGTATGTGGTTATTAAATAAGTAATTTTTTTAAAAAATCAAAGTTTGGTTGAAGTCTTGACCCTATAAGAGCCTGGTCCTGTTGGAAACAGTGTCTATACACAAATGAAAGTGAATTCAAGAATGAACGCTCTTATCTAATGTGACTGACATCCTTAGAACAGCACTCTCAGACCAGCAACATGCACACAGGAATGCCGTGGTGAAGATGAAGGCTTCCTTAGACGGAGATCAACTTAACACGTTTGCAGCATGAGGAACACCAGTGCTGAGCACCTTCAGAAGCTCACCAGAAACAAGGAGAGAAGACAGGACACATTCTCCTGAAGGGGTCAGCCCTGCCCTTGCCAATACCTGCATCTCACCTGCCAATGCCTGCACCTCAAGCTCCTAGTCTCTGAGTTCTGAAAATAAAATTCTGATTTCTAAACCATGTTTTTTGGCACTTTATTATAGCAGACCTGGAAAACCAGTATAGAAATAATTTAACTTATTGCTAATTACCCTGCAAAACTTTAGCTCTAGACATCCATTCCAGTGTTTACCCAAGATCACTTCATCTGTCTAGAGTGACAATACCTGACCTGGACCTGGTCCTCTGCATGCTTCACCCCTTCCAGTGTCAGCATTTCCAGTTTAAACTGGGTCTGAGGAAGCCTAGACTTGATGCTGAATTTGTGAAGTTGTGATTACTATACAAGATGGACGATATGTTACCGAAGGCTGTGATTTGATGCTTCAAAAGACCAAAAGACTCTAAAGCAGCAATATTATAAACTTCAAGTCCCCATGGGCTCTGAAATGCTTAATTTCAGAGTAAAGGAAAAGCTAGGTCTCAGCACAATTTTAAGGTAACAATCAGAAACCAAAAGTAAAATAGGAAAAATTGTATTCAAGAATATGTTTGCTTGAGGAAACACCAGCTTGTTTTACAAATGAAGAAACTTGAGCTTAGAAAAATGTAAATGAGGTGTTTAAGGTCAAACAACTAATTAGTAGCAGAGCTGGGACTAGATCCAGATTCTTCCATTCCCCCTTTAAATTCCACTGAACTCTGCTGACTGATCTTAAAGGCTGCAGACTTATTTTTAGACTGTCGGAAATGCTGTTAGACCTTTTTTTTTTTAATTTTGCCACACTGAAGAAGAGTTTGGCAGTTCCTCAAAATGTTCAACACAGAATAGCCATATTCCACTCTTTGTTATATAATGAAGACAAATAAAAACATATGTTCCCACAAACTAGTGCACAACTCTTCAGAGCACTATCCTTTCAAGGAGACAAACCATGGACCCAATCCTAGTGTAATAAATATAAAATAAAATAATAAATAGTAGATATAATGAATATAAAATAAAATGAAAGCAAATGTGGCATGCAACAGAATATCACCGAGCCATAAAAGGGATAAGTGCTGAAACATGCTACAGTGTGGGTGATCCTTCAACATGGTTGATGTGCAGCTATTTTCTCTGAACTAAAACATTCCTTTATAGGAAAAAAACCTCACTAGAATAGAAAAACTAGAGAAACTCTCAAGGTTCAAGAACCTCATGACACTTAGAAGAAGCACAAGGAACCACCCCAAGGTTAAATAAGCAGCGTATATAAACAGTTGCAGTGGATAGGAGACTCTCCAATGGACCTGCCCAAAATGTGAGCAGGGAGCTCCATGGAGTGGTTATGAATTATCACCACACTGGATGGAGTTTTCAGTGTTGTGGCTGTCTTTGAGTCACCCAATAAGAAACTTCAATAATCTCATTAGTTTATCGACCTAGTTTTGAGTGGAATCTCTTCGTTGGTCTTTTATTCTACTCTATCTGTGTTGAATAAATCCTTGTTCACATCGTCCCAGGAAAAGTCGTGCAACAGTAGAACACTAGATGCAAAAGTAGGTCACTCAAAATCATTGTTGCATAATTTTATTTACACAGGCATGGAAGCAGGCATCAAACACATGCCGTGAACGGGGAAGTGTGGGGATGAATTCTAAAGATCAAGGTTTATTTTGAGGGATGATAAGCATTCTAACTTATGGTGATGTTTTCACAGCTTTGTGGCTGTAAAAAAAGCATTGAATATTGCAATTTAAATGGATAAATCTTATAGTATATACATGTATACAATATGCATCAAGACATGAGTCACCCTTTCTTTGTTGAGGAAAAAAATGAGAAAAATAGCTTAAAGGAGGAAAGTTTCATTTTGACTCACAGTTTCAGAGGTCTAAGTGTGGTTAGCTGGCTACATTGCTGTGGGCCTTTGGTGAGACAACACATCACAGTGAAGGAAATGTATACCAAAGAGGCTGTTTAACTTACTATGATCAGAAATCAGAGATCATAGACACAAGGGGCCAGGTGACAGATATACCTTCAAGACACATCCCAGCTCCAGTAAGACCCAATTCCTCCTAGCCACTGACCCTGCAGTTCTCAATGAGTTAAGTCACTGAAGAAGTTAAGCTAGCATTCTCATGATCCAAACCCCTTTAGCAGTAGCACCAACCTGACACCAAGCCATCCACAGGAGACTGTAGGACAGATTTTATATCTAAACCTTAATGATCAATAAACAAGCAAAGAAAAAGAATGCATTTCTACTAAAGGGAAATTTTTTTTTCTATATCTTAACACATCAAGGAAAATGCACGCATTTGGAATGTTTTTACTAATTTAAATCTTTCCACAGTTTGTTATTTTTGGGTTTGCAACTTTGACAAAACCTTAGCGCATACTCAGCACAAAGTGTGACATTTGGTATGAATAAAGATTTGTCTTATGACAAATACAAACAGGCAGTTTATTAGTTTATGTAGAAGAAACAGCATGAGCTTTTCACAGGAAAACCAGTATTTTACCCCTCAAGAGATTTTAGAGAATCTGAATTTATATCTTACCTTCACTAGCAAAACATAGATCATATATTCATGTCCCATGCCTTAGCCTCAAGCAGCCCAATTCTCAATAGGCATCACCCATGAGTTAAGGCATAACACATGATATTTTAGCATTGGATGAAATAATGACCTTTAGACTCCTGAAGAATGTGAAATGATAATTCTCTACTTCTTCAAAAAATTGTGGCAATCACATGAGGATATAATGTAATCTTAAGTGGTATAACTTTCAAAATAGTCTACTCTTTTCTCTACAGGTTATGAAAATTAACATGTTCTTTACAGCTTAATGTACTCATTGGTGGAAGATTCTGAAGGACAAAACTCACAGCATAATCGCTTAGAAAAGTAATACCACACAATTCAACCATGTATGGTAATTTAACTCCATCATAACACCTTCACAAATTTCACTCATTTTAGTGCCTTTATTACAGACATAATGAAAGATAAGGTCACCCAGAAGAAGCCTTTAAATGACTTTGTTATAAATATGAGGACATAAAATATATATAAGGTAGGTAGCCTAGTAGACTTGGAACACGTCCTAAAATCAATAAAGATAATGTAAGTAATGTTACTCACTCAAAATATCTCACATTGTGATTGGAAAGATATTTTGGCTTTCACTCTGTTTGAACTTAATGCGTTTTTAGGTAGCATTGATTACATTTACCTTGGCAAAACTCTTGTTTTTCTTGGTTATGTAATCTTATACTGTCTTTTTCTGTGTCTAAACTATTAGAGCATCTTAACTTTGGAATCATTCAAGAAATGCTCTCTTCCTCTTTCTCTCTTTCTATTTCTAACTAAGAAGTTGTAAGTCAAATTCACTTCTGGGAGGTGCACATGGCATCCAATCCCATCCCCCCATGGTCCTTGGACAACCTGAGGGAAAAATTCTCCACACACGCCAGTTTGAAGATTTTTTTTTTTTTTTTTTTTTTTTTTTTTTTGTCTTTTTGAGACAGGGTCTCCCTGTAGCCCCAGGTGTCCTGGAACTCACTGCGTAGACCAGTCTGGCCTTGAACTTGCAGAGATCCGCCTGCCTCTGCCTCCCAAGTGCTGGGATTAAAGGTGTGTGCCACCACACCCGGCTGGTTTGAAGAATTTTAAGGAGTTTATTGGATTTGCTGAGGTTGGGGTTGTCAGTTTACTTACAGACATAGGGCACCCCCTCATTCACAGCTGTGTTTGAAAGTGCACACCCATACATAAATCCAGTAGTTCTAGCAAGCCTTACAAAAACGCAAGAGACCAGCCTGTGGTTTTCCCAGCTTTTATACCCTTAGCCCCTCCCCTGCAACTGGCTATGGTCAACTGGTTGCTGAAAGAGGGAAAGGGAGTGGCTTCTCTGCAGAGGTGGGAAGGAGTCGGTCAGTGGCTTGTCATCACAGGGTCAGAGGAACATCCTCCAGGTCACAGAAGTGTTACAAGCTTTTCAAAAAACAAATAAACAAAACAAAACATGAAGAACAAACAAATGCATAGAGCAAATACATGTACTTTAACATATAATAATACAGTAGCAAAATTTAATCCTAAGTATTAATATTTCACACACCTTTTGAGAAAGATAGGTGAAATAGAGGCATTGGGGTTTGGGGGTTACAATGTCAACTTTTGTCTCTGACAGACGTGTTAAGTTCTAGTACTGCTACTCATTATATATTTTATCTTATATATGCATGTAACCTACTTTAGCTTCAATTTCTTGTGTGTAATTCTGACAAATGCTTATTAAGCTTGTGGCTATATATTTACATTTCTGCATTTATTATAGTGACATAAGACAGCAGTGATATTTTAGTTCCCACTAAATGACACTAACTCTTTGATACATACACAGACATCTCCCCATGTACTTTAAATTATGGTTCTATGGTAATTTCCAATATTAAAATTCCAGCATCAATAGGTGTGTTTTTCAGGTGTTTGGAGCTGCAGAAACATGAAGAATGTGGCAGCAAAGATATGACTTGTTTAAGGAATGTGCCAAGCAGACATGGCAAGAAAATGTGAGTTTCGATACAGTTCTGTGACAGAGCACAAAGTATCTGAAAATTATTAAGATCAGCAGGGCTCTCTCCATAGAACCAAGACATGCACCCCTGATTTCATAAAGGTTTATGCCCACAAATTCTATCTAGTCAAGTCTAGATGTTCTAAAGATTTCATCACAGAAGTTTCTGTACAGCATTTGCAATCTTTACTCCTACAAAAAATTTCCTCTGTTGTTATGGAAATTGTCAGCTTCATTACATCATCCTGAACACTGTTTCCCTGTATAATAGCTACTTTTCTATTCTGTTACTTAAAAAAAAAATAGTATATGACTATAGTAGTTTCTTGGCAGACTCTCTCTATTATACCTTCATATTGATGCTTTAACAAATCACTATAAACTAGTGACTGAAATACCACACATCAATTCTCTTATAGGACTGGTGGTCAAAAGTCGGAAACAATTTTGCTGGGCCATAGTCAGTATTGACAAAGCTGCTTCCTTTGCGAGATTCTAGAGAGGAACTGGTGCCCTTGTCTATTTTAGCCTGGGGATGCTGCACATCATTTGGCTTCTACCCTGCTTCCTCTCTTTTCAAATTGGTAGTCAGGCATCTTCCAGATTCCTCTCTGCCCTTCCACTGAGATCACATCATCTTTGCTTTGGTAGAATCAAACTAGATGATCTCCCCACTGCCAGGCTGACAACTGGAGCATATCTGCAGATGCCTTTTCCGTACAAGGCTGCACATCACACGTGCCAGTGACTAGGACATGGTGCTCAGGCTAACATACTCTTTAGTGTCCTAAGTTTCTTATTATCTTATTTGCAACTAGAAGTAACTTGAGCTTTCTTAAAGTTATGATTATTTTCTTAGTCATATCAAACTGTACTGAATAAATCTTAAAGTAAAATATTGGAAACTTATAATTCCAGTGATAGTATCCTATTTACAGGAAGTTGACTGAATGCTGAATTTAGGGTAGAAAAAGAAGAGAGATGGAATCTACACTAATCATGTATGTAGTCCAATGATTCATGTAGCTCTTTTGTGACATATATGAAATAATAACATATAATCTTATTAGAACCTATAAAATGTCAATGGAATTTACATAGTTTTACTATATGATATAAAATTATAACATTTAATGCAAATATGGTCCTTGTGTGGACATATGCACATATGCAATACTATAGCTCATGTGTGGAGGTCACCAGAAAACTCCCAGGGTTTGTTTTCTCCTTTCACCATGTGAAGTCACCATATTGACAGCAAGCACCTTTACCTGATGAACCATTTATTAAATATTTATTTTTAACTTCATGGACTTAATTCCACCTCACATTATTGACTTTGGAGTCTAAGTGTTAATATGCTAATGTTGTTACAGAGTATATCATTTGTATTATCGCTTTCTCATGTGAGTGTGTGTGTGTGTGTGTGTGTATGTGTGTCTGTAGATACGTAGGTATAAATCAATACGAAATCATTAACTGCCTTAAAAATTCTACCAATTTAAAATTTGACCACTGCTTTTTATGCTCAGTTCTTTGAAACTGTTTTTACTCCATGTGAATCAGTCCAGTTAATAATCCTCACTATGATCATGTGAATGGTGCTTGTTTTTAGGAAAATTCCTATTTCTTGGAAATTGTTTACTTACTCTGTTTTGTTGTCATGAAGTTATTCAAAAGACTCATTATGTTTTAAAATGATTAAACTGAGAGTTACTGAAAAAGAAGCAAAATGATCCAATGTGTCCTCTGATTGTTGCCAAAACCACTAAACAAAAGCATCATTGGGTAAAAGTGTGCCACATCATAAAGAAGAACATCTTTAAAAACTCATGACTTTGTTGCTCAACATGCTAATAACAAAGGAAGCAGCACTCATTCATGGTGTGGAATATAGGGAGAACCATGGCATCCAATAAAAGAAGCTAAAAGGACCTGACTCTGACCACAATGTGTATTTGTTTACTCTGGAATGGAAAGAGAAAATAAGAATGAAATTCAGGGGGCTGGAGAGATGGCTCAGCACTTAAGAACACTTTTTCTTGCAGAAGACTCAGGTTTGCATCCCAGCACCACATGGCAGCTAACAACTGTCCATAACTCCAGTCCCAGGGGATCGGACAGCCTCTTCTGACCTCTGAGAGCATTGCAAAACATGGGTACACACATACACACAAAATAAAAATAATAAAAAAATTTTGAAAAAGAATGAAATTCATACAAATGTTTAAGCACAAGTACTAAAACTGAATATGAGTTATGCATTAGATGCCTATGGCAGAGCCTCTGATGTGTGATCATGACATAGCAGTAAGATTCATGGTTTTATTAATATTTTATCATTTATGCTTGATGTGTATGACTGTATGGCCTGCATGTACGAAACTGCACACATGTCCTGCAATGGCCCCAAGAGATCAGAAGAGGGCATCAAATTCTCCTGGAACTGGAGTTACTGACAGTTGTTAGTCAACATGTGGATGGTGGGAATTGAACCTGGGTCTTCTGCAAGATCAGCCAGTGCTTGTAAACCACTGAGCCAACCCTCCAGCCTAAGATTCGTGCTTTTGGGGGAAATCATGATGGAATTTTTAAGTGGTAGAGTCATTATGACTCTTTCTCTCTCTCTCTCTCTCTCTCTCTCTCTCTCTCTCTCACACACACACACACACACACACACACACACACATACACATACTCACTCACATACAAGTGATGGTGAGAAATAAACCAGATTTTCAGCGGCATGGGTTTTATGTGACAATTATATGCATTTTCATATAATATTCTTTAATATCTTGTACCTTCTAATGGCATTAAAATTTAATAAA
The DNA here is from genome assembly GCF_000622305.1 of Nannospalax galili. Classification (NCBI taxonomy): domain Eukaryota; kingdom Metazoa; phylum Chordata; class Mammalia; order Rodentia; family Spalacidae; genus Nannospalax; species Nannospalax galili. Next base: position 1,174,294 of record NW_008340940.1, read on the forward strand.
AGAGTTGAAGAAAATATATTCCTGATGGGAAAGTTTTTAAATTCAGAAACCTAAATCCTCTTCTTAAGTAATTCCTGACTTTTGCCATTTCTTATTTTGAATAATTTCACAGCCTTTCTACTTTACTAGGTTAAATGGAAGTTCTCTCTTCTGTTTTCTACTTTTGATTAGTTTTTAATTGTTTGGAAGAGGGTTGTTTCAAGTCTCCCTGTTCTTGACTGACATTGTTTTAATTTAATTTTTGATACAGTAAACTTAGCTGTTTTTCTTGATTTTTATACATAAATGTATATTTACTATACAATTGCATTAATGCAGCAATTTGGTTAATTATCATAGATTTTTATATTTCTCCTTAGTTTCTAGTATGTCTGTAGTATCTATTTATATTTCCTCTTTGGTCCACTATATGGAGCCATCAGACTTACAAGAGGGGTGGGACTTAGAACATGTGGAACTGGGGGACATCTAAGAGAATACTTTTGTTCCTCTGGACACATGCTACCATGTGGCATAGCTGGGACCCAAGAACTTGGTTGAACTTCAGCTCTTTTTATAACAGAAGATGATGGATTTTGTGGAGAGCAATACAAACAAGTCATTGGTGGTGCTTTGGTTTAAACTCCTTTAATACCCAAATATCTCTACAATTTCCCCAACTGTAAGTTAAATATGTGAAAATGAGCAGGCTGAATAACAAGGACAGATATGTAGAGGATGAGCTGCAATTCCTGCACCAACAATCCCAGAAGAACCAGGATCCACTAGGAGAAAGACAAAGGTGAAGTTATGGGGGAAAGATTCAAGCAACAAAGGCTAGGAATTTTTTTTAAGTACCCAGAGCCAGGCATTGTGGGACAAGCCTTTAATCCCAGCATTCAAGAGGCAGAGGCAGGTGAATTTCTGTGAGATGGAGGCCAGCCTGGTCTACATAGCAAGTTCCAGACCAGCTAGGGCTACAGGGAGAGCCTGCCTCAAAAGCAGAAAACAAAAAATACCCAGAGAGCTGAAAAAGTACAAAGTATTAAATGTGAGTATACACTTACCTGGAATTCAGAAGCTACTCTGTTGAAAACTTTGTGACTGTTATCTCTGTACATTCTGAATATATTTGCTGAGCAATGGGTGGTTTTAAAGACATCACTATTTGAATGCACGTCTTATAACAGGAGTATATTAAATTTTCATGGTATGTTGCCACATAAGCAAATTCCAATTAATGCTATCCTAATTATTCAATTTTAAGTTTGGAAATGATGTTTAGGTCTTCTTGATCTCACAAATGATTTATATTTTTATCGTGCATTACTTTTATCTAGAAATATTTTTATTCTCAGCTTTTAATCAGGTTTGTGAAATTTTGCATGTTCACTGCTATGATAGTAGTATTTCTATCACATCACCCACCAAGGAAACATGCTGAACTCCTAACTCATAAGTTGATAGTCTTAGAAGGTTCAGCCTTGGAGATGTGACCCTTTCTCCCATTAAAGAAGCTACCCAGGGTGTCTGTATGAGAGCATATACAAAGAAGTATTCTGCCTGCTACCTGGAAGAGATCCCTCACCAAAAGGTGCAGTGCTGCTCACACCTCAGGGTCAGCTTTCAGGCTCTGCAGCTGTGAGAAATCCAGTTCCATTGCCCACCAGACTCCCAGTCTATGGTAACTTGTGGTAACATCCTAAACATACCACTTTCTGGATAGCTTTAGTGTCAACTTGACACACCTGGGTTGAGGGAGCCTCAATTGGGGACTTGCCTCTATTGGACTGGCCCTTGGCCATGTCTGAAGGGTATCTTCTTGATGAGTGATGTGGGAGGGCCCAGCCCACTGTGGGTGGTGCCACCCCTGGGCAGGTGGGCCTGTGTTGCATAAGAAAGCAGGCTGAGCAGGGGCCAAGGGAGCAAGCCAGTAAGCAGCATTCCTCCATGGTCTGTGCTCCAGCTGCTGCTTCCAGGTTCCTGCCCTGAGTTCCTACCTTGGGCTCCCTGATGAACTGTGACCTGGGAGATGTAAGCTGAATAAACCCTTTCCTCCCCAAGTTGGTATTGGTCAGAGTGTTTTGTCACAGCAATGAAGAACAAACTAGGACATACCAGAGCACTCAGTCAAAAGGAGTATGGAGCAGATCCCACTCTGCAGCAGAACAAAATGCAGAAATTGTTTGAAGAAATGATATAAGAAACTCATGGCATCTTGCTTTGAATAATATTTGAATTATTAAAGAAATCTTGGAAAAATAAAAGAAAAAGAGATAAGTTTTATATTTTAAAAAACTCTTCTAAGTCACAAGGTTTAAAAGCTGCAGTTTTTATTGTGAATATACTCAGACATTTTAAACCTTTCAGCAAATTTGCAAGCAGTTTTAGACTGTAATATATTCACCAAGAACATTCGAACGTGCATATATTGCATGTTACGGTTGCTGTTCAACATTTTCCTGTACTGATTTTTTTTTCATTTTTATTTAAATTTTAAGAATTTTATACAATTTCTTTTAATAATATTTAGAACTTCCTATTTGCCCCTCTTTAATATCCCCCAGCCAATTTCATGAAATATATATGTACATATATATGTACATGTGTATATATCTATATATACATGTGTGTGTGTGTGTGTGAGAGACAGAGAGAGAGAGAGAGAGAGAGAGAGGTGTCACCAAATGCCCTTTGATGTGAGTTCATCCACTGGATCTTGGTTAACCTATCCAGTGTGGCACCATTAAAGAGAATTGACACTCCCTCTCCCAACAGGTATTTGTTGCCAATAGTTCCCCAGCTAGGGGCGGGTCTTTCTATCCACATCCCCACTTCCTGCAAGTTACAGCAACCACTGGCCTGTCAAGATATGCCCATTGGAACAATAGTTTCATGAATGTTATAGGAGTAACCAATCAATTTCTGTTAAGATTCAAGGTCTGCTTCACAAGATGGAGCCCAACCTGACACAGATACCAGGATTAGGAAACTGGCTGGACAAACTAATGTTACTCTTCCATACTGATGTAGCATTCAACTGACTCCTAATGATTTATTGTCATAAACAAACATTAATGCATTTCCAGTATTGTTTTATTAGCCTGTCTCCACCTCATTTTCAACAAGCTTATTGTTTTGTTTGTTTATTTTTTTTAATATTTTTATCTATTATTTTTATTTTATGTGTATGAGTGTATTGTCTGCATGTATGTAAGTACACTAGTGCACTTGTGACATGCAATGCCCACAGAGGTCAGAAGAGGATGTCAGATCCCCTGGAACTAGAGTTACAGACAGTTGTTAGCTGCCATGTGTATTCTGGGAACCAAACCCATGTCCCCTACAAAAGCAGCCAGTGCTCTCAGCCACTGAGCCATCGCTCCAGCCCTGTATTGTTCTTTTGTTTTTTTTTTTTTGGTTTTTTTGAGGCAGGGTCTCCCTGTAGCCCCAGATGTCCTGGAACTCACTATGTAGACCAGACTGGCCTTGAACTCACAGAGATCCACCTGCCTCTGCCTCCCGAGTGCTGGGATTAAAGGCGTGTGCCATCACGCCTGGCCTTGTTGTTTTAATTTTTAAAAAAGAAAGAGGGACATATTCCTATATTATTTGACAGACTTTAGATATAATAGAGTTTTATCATTTGCAATTTTTTAAAACATTTTTAAATAAACCTTGGAGCACTACCTATCATATTATATTGTAAGTAATAGGATTCTTTTTGTTTGATCAGAAGATAAGTTCTTTTCTCACAGAGCAACTGCTCACTTTGTTTAGTGGCATTTCAACTATTTTCTTTTCTCTATTTTATTTTGTCTTTGAGAGATCTGACAATCTAGCTGCAGGATTTATACTCCCTTTTTCAAACAAAGACAATCCATGTCAAGGATTTTTAAGTGGCATTTCCATTCATTTGTTCTTTATATCCTTTGTTCTACTCCAGTTAGTGTTGTACTGTTTACATGTTACAGTAATTTACTTCCTGTTCTTAGCCATGAAATGCCTCAGAATCATCTATTTATCAGAATCTGCGTCCAATTTGCTTGTCTTGCTTCTCTGTCGCTTTCCTGCTTTTGAGCTGACTTACTCTCCGTTCAGTGTCAGAGGAAAGAAATAAGCAGTGAAGAAATAGTTGAGGTTTTACTGTCAGTGGTTCTAGGAAGTTTCCATTATCCAAATCATCTTCTACTATTGATTAACTAAAATGCAGAGACACTGTTATTTGTTAGTTATGACATTGCTTAATAGTGGTGTCCATTATGAGTCATATACTACATACTTTCCTAAAAGCATTTTTTTTTTTGCTGAAAAAGAAAGAAATGTAAAGTATCTTGATAATGGGAAAGTGAACTATGGAGGAAACACTACAGAAGACTGAGAAAATGTTAAAATCATCGTTCTACTTGTCCCAGGATATCAACAGGAAGCAAAGGCAAACTAAAAAGAAAGAAATAGTGGATGAGGTATAAAGAAGAGGATATTTACAAGTTGGTGCACAAGGTCAAGGACACGGGTGTCAGAAAGCAAGTCCCAGGCCTAGCTGAAGAGACTAAGGAGGAGCACTTATATTGGTTTGCTAGGGCACCCAAGAGTGGATTGAATAATAGGAAATGTTCTCACTGCTCTAGAGGCTGGAAATCTGAGATCAAAGTGTTGGCAGGCAGTTGCTTCTGAGCTTAATGAGGGAAGAATCTGTTCCAGACCTTTCTTCTTGGCTTGTAAACTTTCTTCTCCCCTGACTCATAGTATCTCCTCTGTGCAGGTAACTAACCAATGAGAGCTGCAGCTTAGGAGAATGGACATCTGAGAGAGTCCTCAAGTATGGGGAAAGTGCCATGGCAACTATATCCCTTGAAAGGTACATTTTGTCAGTCCTGTCTGCTGATCTTTCTCATTGTTTACAGATCCACAGTAAGAAAGCCTTCTTGATTCTTTAGAGACTGACCTTTGAGTACAGAACAAACCAAGGGTTGATATATTAGATCCTTTTCCCATTGCTGTGACAAAATGGCATCAGAAAGGTTTATTTTGGCTCATGGTTTAAGGATATAGTCCACGGTGTCAAAGAAGTCACAGAGGCAGCAATGGGAAGCAGCTCTTCACACTGTGTCCACAGTCAGGAAGCACAGAGAGATGAATGTAGAACTCGGCTCACTTTCTATTTTGTACTGAGACTGGAACCCTAGTCCCTGGAGAAGCACTGCCTCACTTCACACGAATCTTCCCACCATAGTCCAACCTTTGTGGAAATGGCCCCCACAATAACCCAGAGGTGTGTCTCTTAAACCAATATCGAGTTTAAGAAGACAACTCTTTGGTTAGTGTGATAGAAAAAAAGGAAATAATATTTGTATAAAGGGATAATTTTTTAACTTATGAAAGACTTCTTAATTCCTGGTTCTGAAATACCTTTCCAAAGATTAAAGAAATGTAGTGTGAGAATCACGGTAAAATTCAATCACAGTTCCTCTGGAGAATCTACCTACCTTGTTGTGATATTGGGCTACAAAAGTATATTGTGATCTACAATTTTGGTAGGGCCTGTTCCAAATGAAATTTTATTTAAGCACAAAAACATAATGTTGGACACAACTGATAGAAAGGTCAATGAACGGCCCCACATTCCTGTTCACTAGACTCCAGGCTTCTGAAGTTCTAGTATTAAAAACATGTATTAGAAAACTATTCTAATGTCTACATTTAATCAAAGCATTAAGTGAAAAATTTTAGACAAATCTAGCAGTTTATTTGGAAAAAGAATGATTTATTAATTGGGCACCTTTTAGAATCAGAAGAGACTCCGAGACCCACCCAGCAGTGTGTGGTGAGCCTCTAGGAGAAAAGAGAATCCACATGATGTTTACTTTGCTGCACTTCAGGCTCAGCATTATGGGAACAGTGGACAAGCAGCTGGCAGCTGAGGGTGAGTGGACACTTGGGTGCTTATTACTGACTACTGGTTACTACAACAAAACAAAACTATCCAATACTGGGCTTCAGTCTAACTACTAAGTTAGATTGATTTTTGTTATAGAGAAATTTAAAGTATATAGACAGGTTCAGACTAGTGATTTCCTGCTTGTTTATTTTAACAGGGACCACTGTTGCTCAGAGAATGTAACAAGAGAAGAACCCAAGATTTCTTGTTCTTTGTCCAATGCTTTGTGTTTATTTTTATTCTTTATTTTTGACCACTCCAAATTTTCTACCTAAGATCAACACAACTAAAAATCATCATGATTAGGTAAGTTTTCCTCATAGACTGTCAGCCAACATTCTAGAAATTTCTGACTCGGAGTTTTCATTATTTGTAGAGCTACATTGTAGCCATCATGAGGTAAGGACTGTGAATGCCTTACTCACAATTTCTCTCCTGCTGAGCATGGTGTCTTGTAAAGTAGGTGACTTTTAAGTATCAGTATAACTTAAAACCTGAGGTATTATAAATATTTCAATTCAAAATAAACATAAGAATGCAGAAGATGAACTGTTCAAAAAATGTAGAAATAAGTATATATGTATATGCATAAAATCATACAGAAACTAGCCACATACTATAAAATGATCTTGGTGTCACTGAATTATCACTCTTCAAGAGTACTTTCATTTTTATAAGAAGATACTGCTTTTCCCCCAGTTATAGTTATTACATTGTGACAAGAATATCTTCCCCTTCTTAACTGTATTTGAAAATGTAGCCACAGACCAATGACCTATATGGTCTGTCCAATAACTCATACTTTACAGAGCACTCTTTAATAAAGGCTTTTGTAACTTTTTAAGTGAACCAGTTTAGACAAATGAAGAATTTTTACAAGGTTAATTTACTTGGCCTTGTTAAATCCTGAAGAGAGGCCTAGGCTAGGACCCTGCTTTCAGGTTGTCACCAAGAGTATCAGTGAATTTTCCATAAAACCAAATTGCTGCATGTTTCAGCTTGTTTGAGTGATGCTATTCCCCACGGTGTTTTTATTGTCACAGTTGGGAACTGCACAGCCTACTTCATTTCAGTTATTAGAATCATTCCAACAATTATTCTGCCCATAAGGACCACGGCAAATGCTTCCCATGTACAAACAACATTTGATTTTAGCTAACAGCTGTTCATAATAAAGGAAATGCTTCCGAGGCCCCTTATTCTGCAGCATTTAAAACTATTTGGCACCCAGGCTCTTTTCTTAGTCTTCAGTGTATTTTTTTATCATTTTCAATTGTTCCTCAGCTATTTTATATATCTATTTAATTGTCTCAATATGTTTCCTTAGTAGAATGTGATACATTTCAGTTGTCTGTAGTAAAATAATGTTTTACTTGACCTAAGCTCTGATAATAAAAATAATTAACTAGGAAGAAACTCCTAGAAGAAACCAAGTTGTAGCAAAGGGAAGGGATGGGAGGTGAACATGACTAAAATTCATTATATAAATGTATGAACCTGTCAAACAATATTTTTTTAGTTAAAGAAAGAATGTTGCCCAAGGCAGGCTGCTTCTTATGAGGACTTTACCTACTCTGTTCCTACCCTTTCCGCAGGATGTCTGGGCTTTGGGCTGCTGAAATGAAATTTTGTGTTTTGTATTTGAAACCATTAGGTTTTGCTCTCTGGAATATACTAACATTTTATAACTACAATTTTTTGATGGAAAGCCTCTCAATGCCCAAAGGAATGTTTCAGAGACATCTATCAGTTCAAAAACATCTGAGTATCAGCAGGAAACCATTTATCCTCAGCTGCTTCACCACAGATTCATGCGTGCTTAATCTCCCCTTCCACTAATGCTTGTGCATGGATGGGATTTGTTCTCTGCACAACGTTATGGAGTGGTATGGAAATGTGCTTCTGAACCTGGCATGGAGGTAAAACTCATGTCCCTAGGTGCCACACTGGAACATGACAAATGCCTTCTACCTATATAATCACACCAATAGTTATCGGGGCCTGTCATTCTACAACTGAGTTTGACAAAGTATGATGTCAGTGATGTGAAGCAATAACAACACTAATAATGATATTTAATAGTTTTCTCTCTGGAATTTTTCAAGTTTTTAACAATGGTACAGGTAAAATTATCCATTTTTTTATATTCATCTGTTATGAATCTCTAAATACAAAAGCCTACATATCCCCATGAAAAGACTATGAGAATTGAATAATGCTACAGGAAACAAAACAATATGTAGAACTCAGTAGCATTTTTATATACCAATAAGAATGTTTCTGAAAAAGAAGTCATAGAATAGTTTTATTCCTAAGAGCTATCAAAGGAATTTTAAAACATGGAAATGAATTCTATGAAGGAACTTAAAGACCACTGCACTGAAAACTACAAAAGTGAGGTGGAAGAAATTGAGGAAGACACAAACCACCAGAAACATTTCTCATGTTGATAAATTGGGAGAGTTAATTTTTTTAATATTTGATTTGGGATGGCACCCAAAACAATCTGCAGAGTTAATGCTATTCCTAACAAAATACGAATGGCATTCTTCACAGAAACAGCAAAAACAAGCTTAAAACTCATATGGCAATACAACTTGCTGAAGTAATTTTGAGTAAGAGAAGCAAACGGGAAGGACTATCCTGCCTGTTTCTTAAATACACTGCATACAAAGTTATAGCTACACTGTTCAGGTATAAGACAACACATAACATGGAACAGAAGAGTTCCCAAAAACCTCAGGCATTTGTAGACAACTGATTTTAAATAAAAACAATGAGGCACACAATGGAGAAAGATCAAGAAAAATCAGCCTCTTTCACAAATGCTGCTGGGGAAAACTGATATCCACTTACATAAAATTAAAACATGAAAATGCTACATAAAATCAACTCAAGGCAGATTAAACTTAAATCTGAGAACTGAAACTATGAACCTACCAGAAGAAAATGCATAGACATTTGTACATAAAAAAATTTCTTGAATGAAAATTCTAATTCAGAAGTAAAAATATCATCTGTAGTTATATTAAACTAAAAACCTCTGCACAGCAAAAGAAACAATTGAATTATAACTTACAGAATAGGAAAATTTTTACAAAGGACTCATCTAATAATGTAAATAACATCTAAGGAACTGTGAAAAGTGGTAATAAATCCATATTAAAAATTAGTCAAAGATATGGAATGAGTACTTCCCAAAAGAAAAAGGAAGTTCAAATGGCCAACAAATTCATGAAAAGTGCTCAATATTATTAGCTATTAGGAAAGTATCATCACAAAGTATGAGATACCATCTCACCCCAGGTAGAATAACCAGTTTCAAAAAGATGGGGAAAATGATGCTGGTGAGGATGTGGGGCAAAGACAAACCTTGCACAGTCAGTGGTAAAGTAGTCTAGTGATCATGAAGTAGAATATAGAGATTCTTCAATAAATATAAAATTAGATATGGGATTCAGCTATTCCACTTCTGAGTGTAGACCCAAAGGAAATGTCATTGGTTTACCAGATCCTCACATTCCATCACATTCCACACAATTCAAAAAACCTAAAATATGATATCCACATAAACATAAGAATTGATGAAATTATAAAGAAAATGTGCTGTGTAAACAAAGGGAAATATTAGACAGCCATAGAAAATGATACTCTTATCATTTAAAAAAAAAATGAAGGGAACTAAAGGGCATCATGTTAAGTAAAATACGCCAGACACAGAAAGACAAAATCCACAGGCTCTGTATTATGTTATTTTTATTTTAGAATGGTGACGTCTAGAAGCTAGGAAGAGTTAGGGGAAGGTAGAAAAGTAAAAGATTGGATAACTGATATCAGAGATGTTAGATAAAAGAGGTATTTAATATTGTTATATAGTGCAGTGAGGAGCTATAGCTCACAAAGTCCTGTCATGTACTTTATGAGCAAGCAGGAAAGAAGAGCTCCAAGTCTCCAAACAGGGAGTAACAATAAAGAAAGGATAGTATTGTTAATTGTAATGATTTGATTAACACACACAATATATGTATGCATATATGTATGCAATTACAACATTATAATATGTGTGTGTATCGTGTGTATGTATAACATAAAGATATGATCAAGAATCCTAAAAAAATATATAAAGAAATGAAAATACTAATGATCCTGGTTTGACCACTTTTTTAATTTAAAAATATTTTTTTATCATTGCTTTCTTTAGGAAGTAACATGATTATATTGAAAGACTTTGTTTTTTTAAATATATTACTTTTTATTTTAATTTTACTTATATGAGTACATTACCTGCATGTGTATAAGTACACCTGTGTCATGCAATGCCAGCGGAGGTCAGAAAGGGATATAGGATCCCCTAGAACTGGAGTTACAGATGGTTAGAGTGGGTGCTGGGAACTGAACCCAGGTCTTCTGCAAGAGCAGTCAGTGCTCTTAACTTGGAGCCACTTTAAAAGACTTTGTATAGGTTGGAGAATTGGAAAGGGAGTGAATGGCAAACTCAACACACATTATAGGAATAGTAGCAAGTTTCACACTATTATTGAAACTTGGTAGTGCAATTTTGTCTATAAACAATATTCAAAGGTTATAGTAGACATAGAATTTAAAATTTATATTCTAAAATATAAATATATACTTTGAGGATTACATCAGTTTATTTATTACAGTACTTTCTTTTTTGTTAACTTCACAGACTGTGACTTTGATCTCTAGAAGTTCAATTAGGCATAGGTGAAGGCATTATGTGGCTGTAGAAGAGTCAAAGTAAAATAATGGAAAACTTCTTGGTGCCAGATAACATCCAATATCAAGACCTGGGTAACCAGGACCACCTGTGGAATGAGGACCACAGCTGGGCCTCAGGGAAGATGGGAGGTCCATTCCAGAGAATCAGTCCTCCAGAGACCAGAATTTGCAAATAGCAGAGACCTCCACTGCCCCCAGCATAAGAGGCAAAGCCTCTGCCATATATAACCTAGAACATCAGGGGAGAGGACTGTATGGAATACCTGAAACTGCTGCCCAGCATCAGGAAGTCGTCCACGCTCTACTCTTCTCCACCATCAGCCAGAAGAATGTGGAAATGTAACTCACAGTAGGAATCAAAAGCTCCAGGTTCACGTGTAGGGACAAGAAGGGACCCCAAGGCTCTAGTTCACAGGAGGGGACCACAGGGCCTTGTGCTTTATGCAATTACCACATTATAATATTTCACACTATACTGTTCCACAACTAAAAATTTTTATTTATTTATTTATATTTATGTTATTTTCATACTGCTTTGACTGCATGTAAGTGCACTATGTGCATGCAATGACCTTGGAGGCCAGAAGAGAAAGCCAGATCCCCTGGATATAGAGTTACACATGGTTGTTAGCTGCAACGTAGGTGCTGGGAACTGGACCTAGGTTCTGTGTAAGAGCAACCAGTGCTCTTAACCATTGAACCACCTCTCCAGCCTCCAACTAAAATATTTTTTAATTTGTAATTTAAGATTTAGCATAATAAAATACATTGTATAAATGGCAGCTTTTAGTTTTCTAAAATTATTTTTAGTAAAACATGTATTTATAGGTTTCTATCTTCTTGATTGTTTTCTATATTAGATTAATTTGTACATTTTACATAACTATATTAAATTTATCAAAAATTACAACAGCCAAAAATGAGATAAATTACAAATAAAATATTTCAATGTGCAAATATAAGGAAATAAATGGCTCTAATCATCTACATGCATTTGTGTAATCATTATGTGAAGCTGTTATGTCCATTTTTTTCTAATTCAACCACTGAGGTATTAACTATATTGTATCAGGCAGGTATTCATGCAAGCATAGCATTAATATAAATTTTCATTTGACTTATTGCATCAACACATCTTGTCTGTATTTATAATACTTTTTAAAGTTTTCATATGCCTTTCATAGAGATTTTCAATTTTTATTTTAAAAATAGTTTATGAAAATTCATCTTCTTTAAAGTATAACTGTTATTGTTCGGACCATCCTCCTCCTTAAAGGTGCAGTATGTGAGGGCATGATGTTCAGCATGTGGTCTACATAGCAGAGAGGAAGTGGGGCCTGACTAGAAGAAGTAGTCACTGGGGAATGTCTTTGAAAGGTTTACTGGTCTCTGCCTGTCTCTCTCTGCCTCCTGTCCTCCATGAGATGACCTATTTTGTTCTGCACAACATATCTCCCTGCCATAATTCTGTTTCACCAAACAGTCCCCAGAAGAATGTAACTACAAGGCATTCAGCTGAAATCTCTCAAACAATAAGTAAAATGAAACTTCTCCTAAGTTGATTTGCTCAAGAATTTTGTCATGGTAATGAAAAGTGACTAACAACACCAAAAATCTTTGTCAAATACTTTGAGATGAACAATCTATGAGGTAAAGGCTGATGGATAAGTATGTCATTCCCTATGTCAATAATCATAACTGCAGGATAACATACTGAGCTAACTGGAACCGTAGCTTGTGCACTCATTTTTTTTCATTATAGGTTCCATATACATTCTTGCAAAACATGTCTAATAGATCTAGTGAAGAAAGGAAAGATGTAAAAGTTTTCAGAGTAGAGAATATCAGACACTGAGCTAACGGCTTTACAGAGGATTGACTTGGAGTCCTAAAACAATCTATATAGTAGTTACTGTGTTTACATTTTACAGATAATAAAATAGAGGATCAAGATAGGTCAAATAATTCACACCGGCCATGAGCTTCTGAAGCAGATTTCTACATGAATTGATTTCAAGGTAAAGTAATTCCATCAGAACATGATCCTAAGACGCAGGGCAAGGGCACTATTTCTACAGTACAGGATGCATCTTGCGATATTACTAGCATTTGGAAATGCGTATTTTATTTGACAGTATTTATAAATCATGTGTTTCCTTCTCAGAAAAAACTGGTAGTGCAGTGCAGAAAAGCTTCCATATACTAGAAATTTGGTGTGCACTTTTGATGAGAAGAGGATATGCTATTCCACGGTTTGCCTGCTTATAATTACTCAGGCACAGCATGTATAAATTTAGAAATGGTATTCCCACAGAATTAACTCCAAGCAACTCCACTGCTGCTGAACTCGTATGCCTGATAGTTATGTATGCACTACAGAATTGCTATACACTAATATGATTTTAGGACTTAACTCACTATTTAAGGAGGAAAGAGAAATCTGTAAATTGATATGTACATTTCCAAAAAAATTTAAACTCTAAACCTTTAATAATAAATCAATAACTTTGATTTCTTATAACTTACTTTCCTACTTAACAGCTATGTGACCAATCAATATCTAACTAAAATTATTTGGAGTCATTTCTTCCATCTGTCAAATGGTACATCAACATCATCAACATAACAAGTCAAGGATTATTGTGAAAACTCAATAAAATATTCCATGAGTTCTTTTCAGAAGTGGTAATTATTATTAGCAATATCAGCATCACATATCTCACATAAAAGGAATTCTCTCATTGGTGTTAAGGAGAAAGGTTTAAGATCATCCATCATCTTACTCTTTAAAGAACATAAATCTCCCTAACATTCAAGGAACAGACTATGAGTTGCCTTTCATACATTTATTAGCATCATCACATTTCATACATCATCATACATTCTATTCTCTAGTCTATTCTAACTATCCCTAAGGTTGCTCACCTGTGATGTGCCTGAGTCCAAGAGCAGCATGGGTGTCTCTGGTGAGGGTTCCAGCAATGTTGCTCAGACAATGGGTGGGGGGCAGGCAGGGACTCTCTCAGTTTTTCACCTGACATTATTGCTAGCTGTCTAGTTATCTTTGCAACCTTGGGTGTAGTACAGTTTCTGACTAAGCTAAATCTCACACAGATTTTTTTACAATACTTTAGAATACTCAATACAATAAACAAATCATGTTAATTATTTCTTAATATTTATAGTAGAACCATATTCTAAATAGATTCCTAAAATAACAAAGCCAGTTCAAGGCAGTTCACTGAATACATCCAAATCCAAAAATTTATGGAGGTATTGATCACATCTCTACCCTCACACTTTTTAAATTTTTCTTATTTTTGATAATTTTATTTTTGTGAATTTCATACAATATATTTAGATTCCTTCCTGTACCTGCAGCCCCCTTTCTCATTTCCCACTAAATTTCTATAGTCTAATATATACGTATATTTAACATACATATAATATGCATATAACATACATATAAAGGCCTATAGAGTCAGGTTTGTGTCCCTAAATATCCTTCAGTATGAATTCATCCACTGTAGCCTGGCTAGCCTACCAAGAATCCCACCCTTAAATGAAATTGAATCTCCCCTTTCCAGCAATCACCAGCTGCTAGCAGTTCCTCAGATGGGGTTGGGGTTTCTTACTCCCATCCCCATGTCAATTCTGGGACTTTGTCTGTCTTGAGTACACTTGGAATTTGTGCATGCTGTCACCATTGCTGGGAGTTCATATGAATAATTGCTCAACTCTCCAGAAAACTGTTTCCTTGTGGTCATCCTCCACCTCTGGTTCTTACAACCTCTCCATCCCCTTTTCTGCAATGGTCCATGAGCCGTGGAAGGCAGAAGTTTGATGTAGATGTCCTACTCGGTAATCTGCAGTCTCTTATTCTCTCCACATTAGTCAGTTGTGATTCTCTGTGTTCATTGTCATCTGCTATATAGGTAATCTTTTCTGAGAACTGAGAGATATATTTATTTATGGGTATAACAATAAGTCCTTAGAAATCAGATTAATACTATATCTACTTAGCAGAATAACTGTATTAGGCTTTCTACTGTGGCCAATCAGTTGTCTAGCCCTGCACTCCTAGGCCTGATATCAATGCCAGGCATGACTCCATCCTATAAAATGGATGTTAAATCCAATTTAAAAGTTGCTGGTTACTCTTATAATTATTGTGCTACTATTGCACCAGTGGGCATATCTTCCAGGCCAGCTGTTGAAGTTAACAGGATTTATAGATGGTTTCATGCTAAATTTTCTCTTCATAGTACCTTCTAGTACAATGAAAGATAGCCAATAGAAATGAGGCTTTGAAATAGTGCCAGTTTGATTTCTACTTGTTTTTGTTTCTTTGTTTGTTTTTTCAGCACATCTATGTAGCCTCTTCAGCAATAAGGTCTTATTGTGAAATTCTGGTGGGTAAGCAAGAATGGGGGCAATGGCCAGTATTGTTTGAGAGTCTATAGGACCCGTGGTCAACAGCTTCCAAAGAAGTCCATTCCCAGCATTCGGCTTTGACTTTGCTAGCCTATTGTATCTAATAAGGGTAATGTCCTCCTTTTATCAGGTAACTCCTTTTAATCCGTGCTTATAATGCGGATGTATATACTTTGAGAAGACTCTACAGTAGTAGGTTTCCATATGGCTTTTTCTAAAGAATTTAGTGTTTGTTGGCCTTTCCCATGTTCCTGCCTTTGTCCTCCCCTCCCCTTCTTTACCCCATTTAACCCTTTCTACTTTTATTCTCCTTTCCCCCTTTATATCGTTGCATTTTACCACACATCCCAGGATGCCTCCCCACCCCATGGCCATTTATTATTTCCTGGACTTTTCTGCATTTTCAAATTGGAACATGTATGCCTAGAATGTCAAAGCTAGTATATAGCTATGAGAGAGAATATGTAACATTTGTCCTTTTGGGTCTGGGTTACCTCATTCAGAATGATGTTTTACAGTTACATCAATTTACCGGCAAATTTCATAATTCTGTTTTTTTAATAGCTGAATAATATTCCATTGTGTATAATGTACTACACCTTCATTATCCATTCATCAGTTGATAGACATCTAGGTTGTTTCCAGTTTCTGGCTACTATGAAAAGGACTACAATGAACATGATTGAACAGTATTTCTGGGGTAAAATATAGAGCCTTTTGGGTGTATGACCAAGGTTGGTACAGTTTTTCTTAAATGTTTTTAAATATATGTAAATTTTAAAATTAATTATGAGTGTATGTGAATGTTTATGTGTGAATATGTGCACAAATCTCCAGTTCAAAGGACAAGCAGGTGCCCACAAAGCAGAAACTGAATTCTTCTCAACTAAAAATATGTATCTCTTGACAATGAAATACATTTATTATATTAATGAGATACTTTTTTGTATTAACTATTTCTTATGTATTTACTGTATTTTCTGTAGTTATTATTTAGAGCCTAATGGATTGATACAATGGAGGAGTAATATATATATATATA
>NW_008340940.1:1190568-1205021 GCF_000622305.1 Nannospalax galili
TCCTCTTTTTGTCTTTTTATGGTTCTGTTTAGCTGAACTTCGTGTAATAATTTAAGAGCCAAAGAAGGTTAAATTGAAAGAAATATGTTGCTGCTGACTATGATAATGATCATGAATTATTTACATGAATTTCACAAAGTAAGCTATAAACATAATATTTGTGTCAAATACATATAGACCATATACTACATAAAAAGCATTAAGTTAAATTCTGTAATAAAATAAATTACAGACTATTGCTTAATTCTAAACAATATAATCTAGTCATGGTATATACACATTGAGAAATAACTAGAACATAAGTTTGATATGGCTTTTAATGTAGATACAAAAATAAATCAATTAATTTACTAGGTATGAGGAATAAAATCCTTGAAGAATACCAGGAAGTCTTTTGGCAAAAGTAAGGATTTGCATGTTCTGAAACAATATGTTACATTTTTTTAAGCAGAAAGAATATAAAAGTTATTGCACAATATAAAAGGTGTGGTAGATTCACTTTTTTCACTAAGGTGTTCAATTTGTGTATGCTGTCTTTTGACTCTGTTCTAGCAACCTCAATTTTTATTTCTGTACTGCTTAAAATATTACCATTAAAGTCACAAATAGACTAAGAATGAAAATTGTCCTCTGCTCTCAGAACTATTTCTTCATACAGTAAGGGAATTCTTAGAAGTAAAAGAACACTAATTATTTTAATAATAGGCTTGCTTCTCACAAAACTCAAAAGGAATGAGGAACATTGAAGTAATTATTATAATAAATATCACTAAATTTAAAAATTGAAAAGTTTCTGTTCCAGTTTTTGCTCCATTACAGTGAAGAAAAACACTTTGATCAATACCAAATTTGGGAGGAAAGGGTTTATTTAGCTTACCTCTCCTGAGTCACAGTTCATCACTGAGAGAACCCAAGGAAGGAACTCAGGGCAGGAACTTGAAGGCAGGAAGCATAGGCTGTGGAGGAATGCTGCTCACTTGCTTGTTCCCCTGGCCCCTGCTCAATTTGCTTTCTTATACAACATAGGACCACCTGCCCAGGGGTGGCACCACCCACAGTGGGCTGTGCCCTTCCACATCACTCAATAATCAAGAAGATGCTCCAAAGACGTGGCCAAGGCCAGTCCAATGGAGGCAATTCCCCAACTGAGGCACCCTCTACCCAAGTGTGTCAAGTTGACACTAAAGCTATCCAGCACAGTTTCTCCATGTAAATATAAATAACGATTGAAAAAATGTGGACAGCCCCTTTCATAAATCAAGTTATTTTTACACACATAGCTCTGGTCTTAAGAAAAATGAACACACATACATATGTGTGCACTTCTGTTACAAGAGAGTCTAGCAATTACACTAAAGAGATAAAAATGAATGGAGAGTAGAAGAATTGATATAAAGGAAAAGGTGAGGAATCACAGAAAACCAGATATGATCAGAGATTCCACCAGTTTGTAAAATGATCATACAGTGTTGGTGGGAAATGGCAGAGGAATGAATCAGTGCAGTGACCTAAATCTACATCTTCCTCTTTTTCAGGTAGTTTATTCCTCTGAGCCAAAGTTGAAAATCTATTTATAAAACTTTCCATTAAAATAATAAAAAGAGCATCATGTTGCTTTAACAAGATATATGAGACTAAGTAATTAACAAAAAACAAAACAAAAATGAAAAAAACAGACTTTTACATGGGATATGGTTCTGAAGGCTTAAAAGCACTAGAACAAATCCCTGGAATCTACTGAATCTTGGGGCCCTTTCTTCTGCAGCACAATAAAGCAGAGAGTGTCACATGGCAAAACAGAATGAGAGCTAGCCTGTTTCTTTTCTTTCTATCAATGTACAAATGCCATGATGGAACTCACCTCATGAAGTCATCTAATCCAAAATCCACTTTAAATTTCATTAGCATAAACATTAAGGATTTTGTTTGGTATTAAGTTCATCTATGTTGTTATTGTTGCCATTTCAAGGTACCTGAATATAGGTCACGTAAAAGTTAAAGTTAATTTGGTGCAGTTGTGGAAGTCAAAAATCCAAAGCTAGGCTGCTTCTGTGATTTGGTTGCTGGTAATGGTCACAACATGGCAGATATCATCATGGAAAGAGCATGGGCAGGAAGGAGAGACCAGAGACTACCAGGTGCTGTAAGGAACCAGAGAGTGGGAGGGGCCTTTTTGTTCTTTTTTAATTATAATCCTGTTGTTTGTCAGATTTTCTGGGGAGACACAACACATGCATCTAATCACAAGAGATGGAACCCACAACAGACCAAAATCAACCAACAGACTAACAACTGCCTCAAAATCCAACTTGGTGAACCAGTGAGTTTTTATTAGGGTTACAAACTGGACTATGGGTTAGGAGTATTTACAACAGAGATGATTCAAACATAATTACAATAAAAACAGTTGCATCACCAGAGCCCACCCTACCCAGGTGAAACTTGGGAAAGCTAGGACGCTGAAGCTCTCTGCACAATCTTCAGGCGGCTCAACAGTTCTGAGAAATCTCCTCTCAGCAGCTGGGTTGATCTGAGCACCTCCACACCCCATCCCCACAGTTGTTTACAGCATCTCTAGCCGCAGAAGGGCCTTTCAGAACCCTTCAAATTTCAGCTTTCCCAAGCATATGACCTTCACTTACCTCCTGAGTCTCAAAAGCCTCCTCCCTCCTGCAGGGAATGTTTCAATTCAGAGGAAATGATATAAAACAAACTTCCTTTTGAGAAGAGAACTATGCTAATTCCTTTGAAGAGACACACCCTCTGCCCAACAGCCTAAAATTTCCCAGTAGGACACACCTCTTAGAGTTTTGTCACCTCTCAGTATGGCTGTACGGAGGAGCAAGCTCTTTGGAGGTCACACATAAAACACCTCCATCTCTTGGCAGGCTCAGTCCTAAATCAGCAGAGTTTAAATGGTCAGATCACTGTCGTAGATTCTTCCCATGCAGGTTCCTCAGGATTTCCAGTGAATATGGAAATAAGGAAGTAGCAGAGCGCTGTAGAGAACAGCCAGCACCATGCACATGTGCTTTAACAAGCCTCCAGAATAACTGATGATTGCCAAGACTGTGGATATGCAAAGGATGAGGAAGCAGAGGAACTGTAAGCAAGTAGTCACTTATCTGTGCTTCCTACAAAGAAAAAGTAAATGCACTTGGGGGGGGATTAGAAAAGAGCAAGTGAATCTTAAAGGATAATAAAAAAATAGTAGTGTATCTGAAGGTTTTATTTAATATTGATTAGCTTTGTTTTCATTAGTTACAGGAGGCAGACACTATTTATCTCCTAATAAATCTTTCTTTCCATTACAATGAAATTCAATGAGTATATCAGAAAATCAAAGTGGCTTTTGAAAGGCAGAGTTTTATTTTATTTTAGTCCTAGAAGTTTGAAGATAAGCAATTCAGAAATGTCATATAACAGCCCAACCTGAAAGGATCCAGGCTTCTATATCCTTTTCACTGAATCATCTTTAGCATTGGATTCTATACTTAATCATGGCTGAAGAAATGCTTGAAATCACACCAATATCCTATGTTAAAAGATAGTGTCAGCTAGCATTTTGCATACACATTTAGTTCCAGCACTTGGGAGGCAGAGGCAGGTGAATCACCATGAAAGGGCAGCCTGGGATGGTCTACATAGCAAGTTCCAGGACAGCTAGGGCTATGAGGAAACTCTAGCTCAAAGCAAACAAACAAAAAAATAATGTAAGGCTGCCCTAAAGCATTGCTATAATTCATGTCTCATTGGAAGTGCAAAAAATATATACCAGGTGCAAAAGAGGTCACAAAATTTCAGCTCTTACTTGGCCTCATCACTACTCATTATGAAATCTTGGCTTTGTTTGTGATGTGGTTTCATTTATCTAGGGATGGCTTCAAACTAGCTATTTGGCCTAGACTAGCTTTGAACTCTTTATCTCCTGCCTCTATCTCCCATGGTGTGGAATTACAAGTGTTGGCCACCATACTCCACTTTCAGTTTTTTCTTGTTAAAGTACAGTGAGTAGAAATTCCACTGGGTAAGCAAGAATTAGTTTCTGTAACAACCTATCTTGTGAAAAAGAACAGAGATCTTTTCAGTCCTATGATTTATGCAGTTTGTTTTACAAAGCTACATTCTAGATCTTATCTTGGAAACAAACTCTCCACATAGCATACAACAAATATTAACATAAAATGAGGGTAAATAAATCTTTGGGGGCTGAAGAAATGGCTCAGCAGTTAAGAGCACTGGCTGCTCTTGCAGAGAACTCAGGTTCAATTCCCACCACCTACATGACAGCTAATAACTGCCTATAACTACAGATTGAAGGGATCTAATGCACTCATCTGACCTCCACAGGCACTGCACAACATGAGTCCATGTACCTACATGAAAGCAATACAATCATGCACATAAGATAAAAATAATAAGTAAGATATTAAAAATGGAATCTCAAAAATCTCATGCTTTTATATCAAATTTAAAGATAGATTTGGTCTTTAAAATGCATTTTTTTTTCATTTCAAAAAGAAGAAAGCCATAAGGTCATAGTGAAGGGTATACATGGATGGGGTTCTATTTACAGCAATCCCACACAAGATTTTTGGACTTTGCAATGGTGTAAGAATGATGTGCATTCAGCAGAAATCATACTTCAAGTGTTTTATTTTGATTCGGTTTTCGTCTAAGAAGAGGTCACGCAATGTTCTCATACAGAGGCTGAGCAATAACACAGGCACAGTTCCAGGTACCATGAGAGTACACAACCCCCACTCTAGACTATTGTGTCACTAAGCTGTGGTGGTTGGTAAGTAACATGCACTAAATATATTTTTGACCTATCATATTTTCAATTTGTATGTTTACTAGCATGAATCCATCCTAAATTCAAAAACATCTACACACATTTTCAGGGAATACTATCAATTTTCCATAAATGACGTAGGATCATAGTCTAAAATAGAAATGCAAGCAATACAGTAAGATGCAGAATACCACACAGTTCTGTCAATTAACTTAAGAAAATGTTATCAGAGTAATTTAACACAAAGGAGATCATCATTGGACACAATATACAACATTTAGTTCAGTAAATCATAAGCCTAAATATTAAAGCTATAAAGCATTTCAAAGGAAATATAAGATATGAAAATCACTATTAAATAAAAATATAGTCTTACCATCAAGGTCCGGAGGCAATGGCCTATACTGCTTGGCCATCTATGGGAAC
Organism: Nannospalax galili; assembly: GCF_000622305.1. NCBI lineage: Eukaryota > Metazoa > Chordata > Mammalia > Rodentia > Spalacidae > Nannospalax > Nannospalax galili. Next base: position 1,195,790 of record NW_008340940.1, read on the forward strand.
CCACTGGCCGACAACTCTGAGAAAAGGTGACTCATACCTAGCACTGGGCTTTTTATTTGATAGAAAATTATGTCTGGGGGGTGGTATTGTCTCTCCATTAGTTCCATTTAAATCCATGTTATAAATGTATATATTTAAGAAGCTGCTACAGTGTGGTTCCCATAGGGTATTTTCAAAGGTCTTCCATGCTAGTTATCTTTCCCCATACTCATTCTCTGCCCTGTCCTCTCATCCTCAAACCCATTTGCCCCTTCCATTTCTATTATTCCTCTTTTACCCTCTTCTTACCCCCTTTCCTGTTTTCCCACATATGTCAATGTTAGCTTTGAATCTTTTGATATGTTTAATTTGGAGCACCACTATGGCATAGCTAATTTTTGTTAACTCAAACCAACCTAGACATACTTGGGAAGAGGGAATCTCAACTGAGGAATTTCCTCCATTAGATTGGACTGTGGGCATGTCTCTGTGGCATTTTCTTAATGGCTATTTTATGAAGGAGGTCCTAGCCCACTGTGGGAGAGTATCATCCATGAGCAGTGGGCCTGGGCTGTTTAAGAAGGATAGTTGAGCAAGCAAGCCGGAGAAAGCAAGCCAGTAAGTAGTGCTTCTATGAAATACTGCTTCAAGCACAGACCTTTAGCTACTGCCCTGGCTTCCTTCAATGATGGACTACAGTCTGTAAGCTGATATAAACCCTTTCCTTCCCTTGTTAACTTTGCATATAGTGTCTACTATGGAAACAGAAGGCAAAATAGAACACCATAGAGGCCAGGAAAGTACATTTGATTTTTAGTAGTAGACTTCTAATAGGTATGAAATATTTCCATTAATTAAGATAGATTTTGCAGAATTCATGACAAGTATTTTCACCTTTTGGAATGCAGACAATTGTCATTTATTTCTGGTGGAATTTGAATTCTCCACAACAGATTGCTAGTTGTGTTTTAAAAGTATGATGTCTCTTTCCACATTCACTATCCAAACACGTATGTTTGTCCATATCAGGCTTGGTAAAGGGAAGCAGCCAAGCTCACAAGCTGAAATACCACAATTCAGGGTACAAAGAGTATTCAAAGTTTATGCAGCTTCCTCCTCTTCCTTGAAGAATAATTATGAAATAATTAAATAAATTAATAATTAAAAAATTATTTCCTGGCACACCATCTACATTATTTGGGGGATGAGACAGAATTTGTGCAAATTCCAGGATTCAACTTGACTACCTATTAACAGCAAACAAAATTTTGTGTGAGAAAATTTTCTTGGGATTTGGTTGTTTTGAGGCAAAGTCTCATATAGCTCATTCTGACCTCAAACTTCCTGAGGATTACCCTGAACTCTGATCCTCCTGCCTCTACACCCCAAGCACTTGAGATTACAACAGGTGTATTTGTCTACTTGAATTTATATATCCCAATTCTTTGTAACCTCATAAATATTTCTCTACCATCTGCTTCCTTGTCAGTTTTCTTCACTCTTCCACAAACATAGCAAGACCCATCTACGTATCCCACTCTCACAAAGGTAATCATGCACATCCTTCCACAGACTATTTTACTTTCTCTTAAGTCATGTAGCATTTATTGTTAATTAGTTTTACTATCTTTATCTCTTTATCTCAAAGTGTCTGTAACCTGGGAGTGTTGGCAGAGCTTGATGGGTGCCTCTGCATCAGGATCAACCTTTTGACAAAAAGGCTGTAATCAAGTTGTTGGCTAGGCTGGGGGGTCTCATCAAACTGCTGACAGGAGAGTTACCTGCTTCCAAATCACAACACTCTTGGCAATATTTAGTTTCTTGATGGTTTTGAGGAGGAGAGGCTTTAGTTTCTTCCAGGCCTTTGGCCAAGGTCATTCTGAATGCTTTGTACAGAGAAATCTCTGAGGAGTCCACTTGCTTTACCAAAATGTATAGGTTCATGTAAGTAGAATCACTCAGTGTTTGTTTTTCTGACTGGCTTATTTTACCTGGTATAATGTTCCCTAAAGTAACCTATGTTGCTACAAATGGGTGGCATCCTTCCTTATTGAGACCAAATAATTTTTCAGCACATATACAGAAGCAGTCACAACTCTTAAAGTTTAGAACTTTATCTAGCTGGAATCAGAAAAATAGTAGCATAATTAATGATAGAGCAAAAAGAGAAGACAGAATTATAGGATCTAAAAACACTAGACAAAGTTACTAAGTCTGAAATGTGGGGATTGTGTAAACTCAAGAAACAGACTTACTGGGATGCAAGAGAAGGAAAGTGGACAGCCTGTAGGAGAAGAAAGATGGCTGTCTCTACAAACCACAAAGACAGTTTCTGAGATGGCTGTCTTAGAAACACAAGGAATTATACTCTGAAACAAGGAGAATGAGCTAGAATCCAACTTTTCTACAGTGTGTCCAGTAAGAAAAGCACTGCTGTGGGCATTGACTTTGGTCTTATGAGATCTACAGTAGAATGCAGTTATTTGTGAGAAAACAAATCCATTCTAAGTCAGTTAATTTGTGATCATTTATTCAAGGAATATTAGAAAACCCTTGCCTTCATTAACTAGATTGGGGCTATCAAAATGCCTAATGTATAAGATATTTTCCAAAAAATTTTCTAAGACATATGTCCTGAATTTTTAAGTTTCAAAATTATCCACTGATTCAAAAACATAGCTTGGTTTTGATGCAAAAAAATGGTCACATTATTTCTATTTGAGTCATTTATATGGGCATAAACATCATTATCCTCACTAGTGGGGGAAGTAATTGCTTGATGTGGCAATGGATGCATTAAACCAAACATAAATATCTTACAAGACATAATCATATTTATAAAATATAAACAGAAAATATGGAGAAGCTCATTACAGTTGCATCTTAAAAAGATACATGAGTCCAAAACCAGACATTTTAAAATGGCTTTGTTGTTGGATCAAAAAGGCATGTGACTATTCTTGCATAACATAAAAAAGCCATTATGTAGACAGGAATAAATTTTTTCAATGTGAAAACATGCCACTTCCTGTGTGGCTGTTGGATTCATGAGGCAATTGTAAAATCTATTGTGTGTGACAACGTGGAGGCTTCTTCTGAGGTACCCACGTGAGGCCAACACATTTCTTTCCAGGATTCCACTTCTCTTCTAGACTCTAGAAATGCTTTGTTTACATATTGTTTTTGAAATTTTAGAAATTAAAATAAACAAATAAAAGACAATGTCTGGTGTCCACAACCTTTGGTACAGCTTTTTAAGATACAAAAACATGACAACAAAATATTGTACCTATTTAAGTTTTAATAAAATAGGCTGACATTTATACATATTTGATTTTAATTATAGAGTAGTATTATAAAACAACCACAAGGAGTTATTTTTAAATATTAGGACTTATTTTCTAATATATTTTCTATTAATAAGAATGCTATAGTCATCTAAATATTTATATATGAACTGAACAAACACATTATAGGTTTATTTCTAGTTCCCCCATTCATAAGTCTGAATACGGTGATTCAGAAAAAAATCATTTAGGGCAAAAATAAGTTATCATGGGATTCTTATGAGCATAAAACCTATTTTGCTCATTTAAAAAATTTAATATTTGTGAAATTCACACAATATACTTTGATCATATTTATACCCTCTCCCCTATCTACACACTGCTTAATAACCCTTGCCTGCCAGGTGCAATAGCACACACCTGTAGTCCCAGCACTTGGGAGGCAGAGTCAAGTGGATCTCTGTGGGGTCAAGGCCAGCCTGGTCTACATAGTGAGTTCCAGGCCAGCTGGGGCTACAAGGAGAACCTGTCTCAAAAAGACCAAATAAATAAATAAATGAATAAATAATAAATAAATAAAATAATCCTCGCCTGACTTCATGTACTCTTTTTATATATTCTAAGACCTATTGACTCAAATTTGCATCTCCAAATGTCCTTTAGTGTAAATGTATCCAGAATTGTGCTCTTAAAGAAAAATCAACTTTCCCACACACAGGAGATACAGGTTGCCAATAGTTCTTCAGCTAGAGTTGGAGCTTCTTCCCCACATACCCACTTCCATGCTGTGAGATTTTTGTCTGGCTTGAGCTAACCTGGATCTTATGCATGCTGTCACCACTGCTGTGGTTTCATATGAGTAACTGCCTAGCTGTCTGGAAAATTCTGCTTCCTTGTGGTCATTCACTACTTATAGCCCTTACAGTCTTTCTGCCTCCTCTTCTGTAATGATTCCTGAGTCTTGGGAGGAAAAAGTTTGATATAGTGTCCTATTCCAGGATAAGCACTCTGCAGGCTCTTATTCTCTGTAAGTATGCCAGTTATGGGTCTCTGTGTTTGTTAATCATCATCTGCTGCAAAAGGAAGCTTCTCTGGTAGGAGCTGAAAGAGGCATTAATCTATAGGACTACCAATAGTCAATAGGAATCAGTTTAATACTATGTCTATTTAGCAGAATAATAGCACTAGGCTCTTCCCTATGGCCTGTGACCTATCTAGCTGTGAACTCAAGACCCGATATCAATAGCAAGCACAGGGTCCATCTTGTGACACAGACCTTAAATCCTATGAGAAAGTAGTTGGCTGCACCCATAACATTTGTGCGATTATTGCACTAGTGGGCATATCTTGCCAGATGAGTTGTTGTAGTTCACAGCTGGACAAGGCTGATACTGATATCAGGTCTTGGAGTTCATAGCTAGATAGGTCACAGGCCATAGGGAAGAGCCTAGTGCTATTTTCTTATTGGGTAGCATGGTTAGCAACTTCCACATCTATGAAAGGTAGTCAGTGGAGATGAAGCCTTGAAGTCAGTACCAGCTTGATTTCTCTTTGTTTGTTCTGTAATTTATATATATAGTATTTTCAGCAATAACAGTCTGACTGTCAAGTTCTGGTGGGTACCTAAACTCAGGAGCAAAGCAAGTAGTGTTTGAGGACCTATGTGATTTCTTGTGAACAGCTTCAGAAGGAGTCCATTCCTGGCATTGGGCTTTTACTTTGCTAGCTATGGTGTACAGCATGAAAAATGTCTCTTTGTTTTAGGGTAGCTCCTTTTAATTTTTGTATATTGTATATGCAAATACTTTAAGAGGCTTCTATAATAATAGGTTTCCATATTACTTTCTCTAAAGGTCTTTAGTGTTCATTATCCCTCCCCATACTTGCATCTCTGCTCTCCCCTCTCATTCCAATTCTCTTTAATACTTCCCATTATTCCCATTTCCTCTTTTATATCACTGCATTCTATCTCACTTCCCATGAGCCACCCCCATCCATGGTTATGTACTAGTGTGGGAGACAGGCTTGAGCCTAGGGTGAAAGTCTTATTGACAGCCATACAGCAGCCTCTGGAGGCCCAGCCTCTGGAGCCACAAGAAACACCTGTAACATTTGCTCCCATTGGCAGATCATGAGACTGATGCCTAGAGCTTGCCACTCCCTAATCACCTCCCTTGGAAACCAAAATTGCAACACTTAGATATTGCAACAGTCAGGGTCACGTTTCCAGGAATTCAGGCTCTGTAATCTGAAACCCAGAATGCTAATGAGGCATCCTACCCACTATTCTGTGATAGGACATTAGGTCTGTTATGCTAATAAGATGCTAAGTCTGTTATGCTAATAAGGTATCCTACTTGTTGTACTGTGATAGGATGCTAAACCTGTTATGCTAATGAGGTATCCTACTTGCTGTGCTGTGATTGGACCACTACCCCTATATAAGCTTGTGTCTTCCTGCAATAAAGCAGACCTGTGTCACTAAACCTGGTCTCCTGTGTCTGAATGCGGCTCCATTGACACAGTCTCCTCACTAGCCCTGGGGTCTGGGCCCAGGCAGACGAGCAGCCTCAGCCCAGGGCAAGTGGAGGAGCAGCCTCGATGCCTGTGAGAACGAAGGAGCAGCCGTCGCTGGCAGTGACCGCATACTAGTTTCCTGACCTCCATGTATTCTCCTATTGAAACAGGCATATCTAAGAATTCAAAGCTAACATCCACTTATGAGAGAGAACATGGATGTTTCTTTCTTGAGCTTCTTTACAGCAGGCACTGTTGTTGATGCAGGGGTTGCTGCAAAGGATCACTGGGGTGAATTCCATGGAAAGTGATTAAAAAAAATGAAGGAAAAATAATTGAACTACCTGTACTGATGTATTTTATAGTGTTCATAGAAATGTTAAGGCCAGGAAATGAAATGGGAAGTAATAATGGAAATACATGTAAGAACTTCATCCTCCAGAGCCCCATTTTAGGAGCATGACTGAACTGTTGAAGGTTCAATAGAGGACACCAAGGCCTTATACCCCCCCCCAAATGTAAACAATGGAAAAAGTTTAAAGTTTTAGTTTAAAAAAAGAAAAAAAGACCCTGAACTACATTGTAGAGATGTTCAAAAGATCACAAGCATGCAAAACTCCATCATCTCTATTACAAACACAAGAAAAAGTATGGCCAGTGTTTAAAACATTTATATTTTTAAGAATTATTCTGATTATTCTGGGGGCATGAGGGACTGTTGTAAGAATGTAAACAGAGAGTTTGATGAAGTGCTTTTGCAGTAGTTCTAACAATGAAAAATGATTACATGGAAAATTATGATAACTATGGAGGTAGTGGAAAAGAAAAAAAGATTTAAGAAAAAATATGAATGATACTTGGTAAAAGATATAAAGGATAAATAGATTCAAGATAGAATATAAGCTGTCTGTCAGAGCATCTGTATAAATGGAAGAGCACCTCATTGAGGCAGGAAGACTTTGTGGGCAGTAGGACAACAAAATTGTATTAGAGCTGCAGTACTTAGGCTGCTTATCACACAGCCAAAGGAATCACCATTCTCACAACTGAATCTGAAGCTCACCAATATAGTTCTGACCTGAGGTGGCAAAAGCAGTCATTCATAAAGGATATTTTAAGATATGGGGATTCAGTCACACTTGGTGGTACATACCTTGAATCGCAGTACTTGGGAGGCAGAGGCAGGCAGATCAAGGCCAGCCTGGTCTATATAGCGAGTTTCAGACCAGCTGAAGTGACAGGGAGACACTGTATCAAAAAAAAAAATACATATATGGGGCCTAATTATACAAATAGGAAAAAGATTTATGCAGAAACAAGATATTCAAGTTTTCAATCATAAGGTATACAAATTTAACCATGTATGAAGAGATAGTAAACCATTTTAAAAATTAGAAGATATGCCACCACAGATGTAGGAGCAAACTGGATATAGAGCACAAGGACAAGGGAGAGTCTGATAAAGTGTCACATGGACATGGCCTGTGGTTATGTGTGCATCTGAAGAACCAGAAGCTACAAGGAAGTAGATGTTATGGTTGTGTAGGGTTTCAACGTCAGGCAAGTGGAGTGTCCACAAAGCCTAGAGCAAGTGATGCTATCATTCAAAGACAAATTTAAAGAGCTAATGAAACCTGAGTTTCCAGAGAGCTCATTGAGAGTTTAGAGAGGCTACGGAGAGAGTGGAATCATGTTCATGTAAGACAGAAATAATAGATGGGTACAGAAGCCCAGGTGATGCCAGGGAAAGTACATTTTTCATGATGACTGAGGGAAAAATAGCTATTCTTCATCACCATCCCTGAAACTAATTACTGTTCCACTTGATGAACTCAAGTCCATGCTTGAGACTCAACTCTTGGGCTGTCTACTGCAGGATAGGTATGTATTGTCTCTCACATATATAATGAGCAGTGCAGAAAGCCTTGCTGAAGCCAGCTGGAGGACTTCCCCATGATTGTTTAGAGGGCAAAACACATACTGTGTGTGTGTTTTTCTCTTTATTCAACACACATATCTTGCTTATTTTCCATACTTTGGAGTTGATGTTAGATGCTAGAGATACAATAATAAGCAAAATAATACTTCTTTTCTTTGTAAGAGTTATTTATTTTAAGCATGGCCTACTTAAATTCCAAGAACACCTACATTAATATACCTACCAGGTTTTTTTTTAATGCTATAATCCAACATATTTCTCATTTGTCATTTGTTATATATAATATAAACTCCAAATAGCATCGATTTCAATCATCTTGATTTTAAGGTTTATTTTTATTTTATGTGTATGTGAGTTCTGCCTACATGTATGTATGTGTACCACATGCCTGCCTGGTACCCATGGAGGCCATAAGAGAGTGTCAAATCCCCTGGAACTAGAATTTATAGACTGTTGTAAGCTGTGAATGTTTTAAACTGTTGGGCAATCTTCCATCCCCCCATCTTGACTTTAAAAATGTCTGGCAGTCCTTTAGTTTCCTATCAAATTGGATATATTTAACACAGAGCCAACATCTCACACTGTAACAGGTTTAGTTTTATGCTTATGATTTCTTAATTGGCTATAACATCTCTTCAAATATGAAGTTCTGTTGGATTAAAAGATAATTTTATTCTGTTTAAAGATTTTGAATTATAAATAAAAAGACACTCATAAGAGTCTTTTGTAACTCCTGTGAGGAAGCTAGTTCAACAATTTAAATATTCTCTCCAGGTATCTAATCCTTAATAAATTGATTTAAGAGATTTCCTATTTGATACAATCCCCTTACAAAGAGACAAGATTGCTTAATTTAGTCATCTTAATTGCCTTTATTACACAACTCCCAAAAAGTGTTCCAAAATACTAATCTCAGACCTTGGCTCTTGGAAAAAGCAGCAAATTCCTTATATTATTGATTATTGATTCAACTTCAAACACTTGAGAGACTGTCCTTAGTTTAAGGAGATAATCTATGCTCAAAACAATAAATTAAAAGGGATTATAATAATTTAGCCTTAAACTAAGTTGTTTCTTTTCTATAGACCCCAAACATTTTATACCACTGTCCCAATAATTCATTTTTATTTGGAAGTGAAACAAAGGATGACCAAAGGGTAAACAAAATCATCCATAATTTTGAATTTGTCACCAATTTTTTACAAATCAAAAAAAAAATCTTTCACCATGCAGTTTTCATTGTTCTTTATATGGTAAAAGAGTGGAATATTGAACAAGTCAGAATTACAGGGAAAAAATTCAGGAAACATTTTTAGTAAGTTGTATGTGATGCAGACCACAATGACCTCAATTCAAATTGAAAAACTCACAGGAGACTGATTACAGAAGGAGAAAGTTAAAGATATGGAAATTATACTTGATAGGCATGACACAATTTTAGCTAAGAATAAGGACATAACTAAAAGCTATGAAAGAGGAATTGATAGCCTGAAAAATAATTAAAATAATA
>NW_008340940.1:1205043-1216973 GCF_000622305.1 Nannospalax galili
TTATACATAAAATTATACTAGTATTGCCATAATTTAATTACTCATCAAGCACAAGATGCTTTTGCAAAATGTTTAAAGTATATAAAAATGACTTTACCAATTAAAAATCAAGTGAATAAGAACTTTATTTAGAAAACTACATCATTGAATACTAATGAGAGAGGAACATGAAAGAATTCACATACATTAATGTATTGGTCAGCATATTTGCAAACTCTTAATGCCAAATATTCACAAGTATTTGTAATTTGGAGCAGTGCTTCATCTTTGGCTATTAATGCCCTCAAGAATTAGCAAAGTCCTGTGCAATTTTTACATCTACCTGAACATCAATTAGAGCTCTTCTCACTTCTACTCTAGACCAATGACTTCCACTGTCACTGTGTGACTTTTAAATGTTCAAATGCTTGAGACATTCCCACAGAAGACTGTGTTTCTCCTCTCTTCCAAGATGATCTCATTCTGTCTCCTGAGTTTTAATGTTCCATGTAATCTGAATGCTTTCATTTTTATGTCTCTTGCACTCACCTCTGTTGACTTCAATACTTTTATATATAATAATGTACAACAAACTGTGAAATGTCTTCATACGGAGCTCAAATTTATCACAGTTGCTACTGTTAAAACAAAATTGATTTTCTTCATTTCCATCCTACTAGCCCAAAAGATTCCCTTTTATAGTAAATGGAGTTATCATCTAAACAACCAAGAAAAAAAAATCTGGAAGTCAGGCTTGACAGCTCTTTCTATCACAGCTCTCTGGTCTATTCTATGCTGTATCAGTTTGACCTCCGAAAACTGTATATAGAATCAAATTCTCACCATCTCTTCAAAGTTCAATCCTCCTTACACTATGAGATCTTTGGATAAAAATATAATAAATTTCTTCATTATTAGAAATCAGAGTATCTCCCTATCTCCCTATGGACCTGAAAGCTGATGATCTCTCATGTTTGCTTTATCTCAAGAAGCGTTTATACAGCAGCCAAGTGTTAGAAAGTGCAGAAATAAAGCAAATATGAGACAGTATAAACATGCAACCAAAGCTGTTGTCATCAACCAGATTAGAGTTATTTTTCTCTATTCAGATGGGAATAGTGAACAAAGAATGGTTCCCTTTGTGTCATCAGCTCTGGAAAACCTCCACTCTTGGTGTTAGAGTTTAGTGCCAATGGCCCGACACCCTCTAGCTGGTGTTACAGCTCTGGACATAAGGTGGGACGCCTTAGCTCCTAGCGTTACAGCTCTGAGTCACTCCTCAGCAGCTGGAGCCTATATCTCTGCAGCTTTCTGGAGCTCTTCCAGCAATCGCTGCTTTCCCACTTCAGTGGGCTCAGCTCTTGGCAGTCTCTCGCCTCTGCAACCTCTGCTCTTCACAGCTCTTCATCTTTCACGGTTTCTGCACTCTGTTATCTCTTGCCTTCTCAGCACTCCTTCTTAATCTCAACTCTCCACAGCCTCTGCTGAGTGAGACATTCTTGGTGATGCTTCTGCTGCGCTTGAGCTGCTGCTAGCTGTGCTTGGAGCGGGGATCCCTAGAAGACACCTGCTTTTCACACAACCAGCTCAGCCAACTCAACCAATGATAATCAGTGACCATAACTAGGTAATAACATCACTCTGAAGAATCTTTACTGGAAAGAGCACTGAAGAGGAGGGAGGTTTCCGTGACTGTTTCCTTCAGAAAGAGAAGGGATCTGCTGTTTATCGCAAGTGCCCTTTAAAAGGGCTCTTTCAAATCCCATTTCAGTGCTGCTATAATGAGGTCCAGGTCAGCTGTTAGTTACATCATCTCCAGTGACTACAGGGGTTGTTCACCTGGAGTCACCTGAATCAGACAAGACTACAGCAGAGCCTGCCAAGCTATAGATGGCAGTTGTGGTAATTCTTTCTCCTGGAATGAAGTCTTTTGTGGACATTCATGACTGTTCATCTGGCCTTCCGTAATTGGATCTAAGACTCCTCTAGGGCAGCCAGGAGGATTTTAAAATAACAGAAACTTTCCAAATAAGAGTTCAAGGAATCAGCAAGGTCCAGCTGCTTAATCCACAGCTCTCACAGCACCCCAAACTTCATGGGGTGAAGGTGCAACTGTACATCCCATAGACTTTCACAGTCGGCAGCATAATCCAGTTAGGTGAGCTGGGGGACTGTGAGGACAACACAGCAGACCTTCTTCTCTGTCAGGCCTAGGATGGTCACAGAGTTCTACTTGAAACAATTCCCTCTGTGACTGATCCAGGAATGGACTGACAGCTATAAATGAAGCAGCCGAACTGTTCATATCCAGCAAGTTAAGTCATTTAAAGGGAAATACATTAAGGGACCTGTGCTTCCAAAAACTAATCTGCTGTTTAATTTTCATGCGGGTTTTACATTCCAGCAAACTACCCTTAGGGAAGATTGGGTCCTCCTGTCCTGTCTCAAATGAAGCACAAATAAAACACTTTCAATATGTAGTATAATATATTAGGGTAAAGTTTTTACTATGATGCTATAAAAATATTCTCTCTTTTTAAAGACTGGATAAGCTTTTCTACTTCAGAATATGCTAGAAAAACTCAAAACAGAAGAAATACCATTAAGAAAAGCTAAGGATGGAAAATAATATTTTTATTAGCACAAAACCTGGTTCAGCCAAAGGGTACGAGATCCATTTAGTCACTTAAAACACACGTACTAAGTACTTACTCTAGAACCATTCCTGCTAGTGCACAAGCTAGATGGTGTAGCTCTTAGACCACAGGTGGAGAAGACAGAACTCAATTAAGTAAATGAGTGCTATCAGGAAGAGAAGAGGAGCGAGGAGCGAGACGATAGGAGCTTCAAGCCAGGTCTTGCCAGCATCTGGGACCAGAACAGCAGGAAGGAGCTGTTCTGTCAGTGTTGGAGGGGTTAGCAGCATCAGCGCAATAGAAAAGCTACCGGACAGCCCCAAGGTCTCTAGATGTGCGTAAAACAGACTTAATCTTAGCACCAAAGGAAAGAAAAGCACAGGCCTGAGAGCAGAAAAGGTCCATGTGAGGTAGACACAACTGAAGTTGTGAGCTTCAGTTGACTCTGAAAGTGATAAGAAATCTTTACAGGTTGGAGTATGAAAATGGTATTATTTGCTTTTATACTTGAATAGGTGAAGCTGCAGCTTACAATGATGAAATTTATGTCATTGTATAAACCATACAATGGATCCATACCAACTGGATCCACTATGGCTTTGACTAACAAATCTTTTTCACTCGGGGTGTGCACATGAGAAATCCCTGACTGGGACATTACTGTTCTGTGGCAGAGAGAAAAGGAGGCAACACAGCCAGCCCCTTGATGCTATTAAAGCTTTCTCTCAAAGCAACATATATCATTCTTATTTACCTTCTAATAGCTGGAGCCAGTCACATGAGCAAAGCTAAGGAGAAAGGTGGAGAATGATCCCCAATCTCTAGGAGAAGGGACACGAATAATTTAGAACATCAGAACCATCCTTCTGGCTTCCCTGAAAATTTTAGGAACTAAAAGTAATCAATTTCTAGAGAATTTCAGTGGAAGAAGAAAGCCTAGTTAGAAGCAGTATAGGTAAAGAGTATATTGTGACAGGGTAAGCGAAGAAGAAATGAAGAGAAGCAGGCCAACTTAGCATCCTGTGAAGTAAATGAAGCCAGGCTGGCTGATGCTTTGAGTCAGGGTGGGACAGGAAGTAGATAAGGACGGTGACTTCACTTTGCAGAGATGTTCTTGGCTGCTGATACATGGCGCCATCCAGAGAGAACTGAAATCTTGTCATATAAACACACACAATTGTGGTATCCATAATTGTGATAGTTTATTTCCCCAATATCTAGCCAAGCTAGTTATGCAAATATGAAGATCTTTTACAATCATTAAAAGAGACTGAAGCTCTATATACCCAGCTAAGAAGGCAGATCATAATAATTAAAAGAAACAAATATATTTAAATAGAACCAAAGGAAGAAGTTAGATGATAAATTTCTCTTCATCTAATGTTTAAAGAAATTAAGAACTACAGCAAATACTACTTCAGTATAATACATCAAAATAAATATTAACAGAGCTGATTTTCAGATGTCTATGATGTGTATGAAATGTGCACAACAAGCTACCTTCAAGTAATTCTGGAGGAAGCAGGAGTACAGAGACAGTTTAAAATTTGATCATGTACTTTATCTTTTGATACATGATGTATTTTCTAGGAATCTATTCCACAGAAATACATAAATTTTGAGCAAGCTTTTATGACTGAAGGTGCACTATGAGCTGAAATGTAAGATAGCAATGTCCAATAAGGAAATTATTACATATACAGGGTAAGATAATTACAATATTGAATATTATTTATGTGAAAGAAAGTTCCCAGAAAGAACTCCTGCATCCTGAGCTGAATTTCCTGCAAAGTTGACCAACTGCTAAACACTTCAATGACCGTGGAGAGTTTGGAATGCTGTAGATCCAGAGCCTATTCACAAATTATATGAGGACATCTTTAACCCTAGAAATAGCCACACCTTACCTACCTCTGTTTCTGAATTAACATTCTTGTGAGTAATAAAATGTATTACCTTAGCAGACCACCTGGTCTCAGTCCTTTCCAATCAAAAAGCTAAGAATGCTATCAGATAGCATCTGTGATCTATAGTAGAAACCCCTCTGCTTTGCTATGACCTGTCTACTGAATGTATCCACCAATATATTTGAAAGGTGTCCTGATTTATGGCTTTTCTTTCTTCTGTTACTATAAAACATAATATAACAGTTACCAAGTGGAACATGGAATAACCTGACTTTGTGTTCCTGGACCATGTTCACCCATTTTTATAAAGTGGTAGGATAATGAGATTGTAGGATCCTGTGATTTATCTCCTCAACAAGACACGAATCCAATCAATACAGCCCTATCGCCATGCCATCAGTGAAAAAAAGTTACTTCTCAAAGGCCCTTCTCCAATGAGTAATTAAGGTTTTGATATGTAAAGTTTTGGGTGCACAACCATAACATGTTCTGAACTGAAACAATCATTTTCTGCTAACTATTTTCTGATGTCAAAATTCATAATTTGAATTATGAATTTGCCAATAGAGCTCTCAGTCTCAGTTGTTTTTCTTAATACTGAGATTTGTGCCTTAGTATCTAAGATCAACTGCTACAACATTAAGATCATAGCCACCCCTGGTGGGTTTTCTGTTCTTAAGCTGTAATTGTGAGGGGCTGGAGAGATGGCTCAGGGGTGAAAAACACTGATTATTCTCACAGAGGACCCAGGTTTGATTCCCAGCATCCACTTGGCAGATAACTGTAACTCCAGTTCCAGGGAATCTGACACCCTCTTCTGACCTCCGCAGGCATTGTATGACACTGGTATGCTTACACATGCAGGCAATATACTCAAACACTTAAAATATAATAAAGATATACTTTTGAATCAATTATGTTTATTGCAGCTCTACTCACAATAGCAAGGAATGGAATCAAGATAGATGACCATCATCAAGAGATGAACAATGAATCAGTGAAAATGTAGTACATATACACAAGGGAATTGCATGCAGCTGTAACGAGAAATAAAATTATGAAATTTGCTGGTGTTCTCTGGAGTTCATAGATACTTGAGAAATGGGAATATTCTGCAGAACTAGTTTTGGAGAAATCATCAACATAGACTATTTAGTCATCCTTATCAGAGTGCTCCTGACTGCCTATGTTAGTGTTCAAAGCATAGATGACTCTGTTCTGGGGGCTACTGGAACCCACAGACGTATCCCCACCCCTAGCAAACCAGAAACAAACTTTCTCAAACACTTCTTAAAAGAAAAGAATCTATTATAGAGATTCATTTCTTTCTATCATTTGAATATTTATAACACAAGATTTTGGAGGCAAAGAGTATATTTTCTTTATTCAATATGTTATATATAAAAATCAAACCCCATGCCATTTGCATAACTTTAAACTTTGAGATATTTTTACTACAACATAGAATAATATTCTAAATTAGTGTTATTCAGAATAAATCTCTTGATTTTAAAAATTCTACAGCAATATAAAATTTATCCTTTTTTCACAAGAGAACCAAACTTTTAAACAATAATTGGACAGAAAATAAACTAATTGTCCCATATAATAAATCACTTTAGGGCTAGAGAGATTGTTCAGTGGTTAAGAATACTGACTGTTCTTGCAGAAGACTCAAGTTCATATCCCAGCACCCACATGGCAGCTAACAACTGTCCATAACTCCAGTTCCAGGGGTTCAGACAGCCTCTTCTGTCCTCCGTGGGCAGTGCATGACACAGGTGCACTTACTCACATGCAGGCATAACACTCATACACATAAAATAAGAATAATAAAAAGAATTTTTTAAAAAAGAAATCACTTTAAAGAAAAAACAAGAAGATTCCCTTTACAGACCATAAAGTATTAATTTGTATGGGTTGGGGGGGATCATGCAATCACCTCCAGAGAGTAATACACAAGAATGCAGATAAATTTTTCATAATTACTTCATCTTATTAGAATGTCTTCCTCTCCCAGGAACCTGGAATTCTGCTAAAAAGATCTTTTTTTTCTGCTCAGCAAGTAAATTCTCTAAGATGTATAACTACAGTGAACAGATTATTCATGATTTTGGCAACTTTCAAATAGAAAATTTAAGAAGTTTGCTGCATTTTACCAATTGCCCCAAAGACTCACCAAGTCTTCCATGAGGTAATAAATAGACAAGGGGTGTTGTTTATGAGACATACATTTTAATAAAAATTCAAACTAAAAGTAGTTCTTGGATTAGTTCATAATCAATATGTCAGTGTAAAGAATCAAGGCTGTGAAGGCCTATTTATGTTTAGACAACATGGCATGGATATGGATTTAAGGCATGAGCCAAGATCACTAATGTTAGACATCCAGAAGGCTAAGAGTCAGCCCCAAAATGGCTGGCATGAGATGTTTGAAGACACCAGAAGCACATAGTAAAGTAATCTGTTACATAACAAGTTTGGGCAAGAAGCCATCTTCCTGTTACTTCCTATGAAATTCCTTGGTACCAAGGGCACATGCTTTCAACCAGTGCTCACTTGCCCAGGATCCAGTGTGACCTCTGCAGGAGAATATAAAGCACATCTCATTTGCCAGCAGCTCTGTAAATCTTCCTTGATCTCCTGACTTTTTTTGACCCTCCATGCCTGGCACCTCAACTGGGCTGCCACAGTGAGGATAATAATTTTAAAACTTCAAGCAAGTAAAATCAGGTGGCATATAAGTGATAAAGTAGTCAATACAATTGATGTTTTGACTAGTAGAAAATATGATAAACAAGATCAACTTTTATCGATCTGGGTTCTGGTAATACTTCTAATTTTAAGATGATATCTACCATATTTCATAACAAATAGAAATCATGTTACAATCAGGATAAAAACCAAAACACATATTTATAAATATGTACTTCTACTGGAAGACACATGGTACGGTTGCCAAATGCGATGTTAAGATCTTTACAAAATTCGACTTCAATTAATGGTGGTGTAAAAAGGGGCTCACTTAAGTACAAATCAATGTGTTCAATTGGTTTGTTCTTCCAAGTTTGTTACAGCTATAAAAGTTTAGCATTCCTGCTGTTGTAGTATCTCAGCTTAACACTAGCTGAAGTAACTTGAAATGTAAAAGGCAGAATCAATTGAGAAAAAAGAAAAGAAAAGAAAGCCATGCAATGGAGCAAAAAGTAAACATTAGTGTTACACACTGGTATGCACAGAGATAGGAGGATGTGTTTGGTCCACAATCCTGACTGGGATTGACCAACAACTGAATAAACTTTTTATAAAAGTCATGTCAGGCTGGAGAGATGGCTCAGCAGTTAAGAACACTGAAAGTTCTTGCAGAAGACTTGGGTTCGAATCTCAGCACCCACATGGCAACTAACAACTGTCCGTAACTCCAGTTCCAGGGGATCCAGGGGTCTCTTCTGTCCTCCACAGGCATTTCACAACAAAGGTGTGCTTACCTACGTGTAGACAATACATGCATACATATAAAAAATATAAAAATAATAATTTTTTAAAAGCCATGTCAGTCTAAGCAAGGGGTGCACTGAAATCACTAGCTACCAAGTCACCTTAAATTTTTTTTCCTGTATTCTCTAATTCCTTATGATTAATACTTCCAAAAGACAGACATGACAGAAATTTAAATCTACCGATTTTTTATTAGCATTTCTCACGTTGGGTGAGTGGGAGGAGATTTGCAAAGTTGTGATGAAAGGGAGTGTCTGTCATCTCTCTGAGTCATTATCTGTATTTGTTATACTTCCCTTTCAGTAATACAAAAGTGAATAATTATTAGAAGCCTATAATAACACATTTCTTCAATAAGTATATAAATAACCCTCTACAAACCTGTAGTTCACGTTTGCTCTTGTTTCCAAGGAAACATTACGCTTGATCTCTTCTCCCTTGAGTTCCAGTAAACCCACTCAACTTCAACCACATTTGAGTGTCATCTAACCAGTAGTCACTGCAGAGGTCAGCCAGTCTAATTTATTAGGACAGGGTGGAAACAGCAAAGCTGCCGTGACCTTGATAAAATTTTGCTCCTCATGTTTAATTTGTATTCATGGAACATTAGAAATCCAAAAGAAAGAAACCTGCTCATCTCCACCCTACCTCTGACTTCTCATTGTCTTTCCAAAACAAATATCATAAATAATAAAGTGAAAACTGTTCTCTTTTATGTGTGCTTCAGATCTCACTGACTCTTGCTCTCTAAATAACTTGAATCAATTAAAAATTCATCTACATCATGAAGCTTATAATCTACATCTTGGTCTTCTTGTTTGTCCAACAACGAGTTAGGGTCTGCCTAATTTAAGAAACGTCCCCTCAAGTTTTGGTCAGGCCAATCCTAGAAGGTCCTAAAATAGTATAGGCTATTGCCACAGTCCTTGATTGCCTCCCAGAACTTGATCGTACAACCCAATTGTTGAAGACAGGACATAGTGTGGACACAAGAATTGGAGTACTGACCTGGAAGCCTCCTCCCCAAAGACTAGCTCTCGTAGTATCTGAAGGTACTATGTAAGTTGCCAAGCGAGAAAACCAAATAATGATCCTATCCGGCTGTAGAGTCTTAAGAACCAAAACAATAATATATCCTTATATTCACAAACAAGTATATTTTTCACCATTTATCAAAGAAGCTTCTTTTTGCAACAAATGGAGACAATTAGAAAGTGCCACAGTTGGTCAAAATGCAGAAAAGAAGTGACTATTAGGTGCCTAGACCTCACTGACACCTCTATAATGCAACCTCTATGCCTAAGACTCAGAAAACATAGAAGATGGGCAGAAGGATTGTAACAGCCAGAGGGACAAAGCTTGCTAATGCATTCTAGACATAATAGGGAAGCTAAACCCATGAAATCTCCACAGTATGATAGCCTAACAAGATCTGCATACTGACAAAACTAGTTGGCAAGCCAAAGTGGACAAGGAAATGTCACAGGGTCCCACCTCAACATAAAGACTACAGGCAATAAATGGATACTAGGGGAGGGAAAATCAAGCTTTCACCAAGGACTAGCTCCCTTAGAGGTTATCTAATCCCAAGTGAGCAATCCTAAACACAGGTACACATGAGCAGCACCAAATGGGCACAATACATTATATATATTTATATATATGTACATATATAAATGTATATATATGTGTGTACATACATATGTGTACTTATATATATGTATATATAACAATAATAAGTGAACAAGAAATTGCTTTTTAATATTTTATTTATTATTTTATGTGTATGAGTGTGTTGCCTGCATGTATCTAAATGCAGCCTTGTCATACAATGCCCAAAGAGGTCAGAATGGGGGTGTTGGATGGTCCTGGAACTGAGGTTACAAATGGTTTTTAGCTGCCATATGTGTGCTGCATATTGAGCCCCGGTCCTCTGCAAGAGCAGTCACTGCTCTTCACTGCTGAGCCATCTCTCCAGCCCTGAGGACAAGCAATTGTGAGGGATGGGGGCATGGGAATACACTGCTCATGTATGAAATTCTCAAATGTAAAAAATATTCCCTTTAACCATATCTCTTTTCAAAATTTCACTATTAATTCCTAAAACTGTATACTTGATGAATATCATGCTGCAGTCCATTATCTTTGCAAGTGTGTGTGTGTGTGTGTGTGTGTGTGTGTGTGTGTGGTCACATGTGCTAGTCAGAGGACAACTTTGAGAAGTTAGTGCTCACTTTCTCCCTTGCTGAGGCAGAGTCTCTCCTTCTGTTTCTGCCACTGTGGAGGAATGTAATTCAGGCTACCTGCCTCCCAAACTTCCAGCCAGTTCTTCTTTCTCTGCCTCCCAACATTTTGTGTGTGATACTCGAGAGTGTTCTGGTGTGTGTATGTGCATTAACATGCAGGTAAAAGCCAAAGCAGGATATCTGGTGTCCTCGTCTACTGCTCTCAGCCTAATACCCTTGAGACAACTTCTGTCACTGAACTGGAAACTCACCCTTTTGTCTAAGCTGGCTGGTCAGCAAGCTCTCTGTACCCACCTGTCGCTGAACCTCCTCTCTCCAATCCTGTGGTTACAGTATACTTGATCATGTCTGTTTTTTCTTCTTTTGTTTGTTTCTTGTTTTATGTGTATATAAGGATTTTTACTCAGATCCTCATGCACACTGAGTTATCTCCCAACCCAAATGTGGATTTTATAAAGTAGGGTATTTTAAGTAGGATATTATTAACAATTAGCACATGAGAAGCACTAGCCATTAGATGATAACGATCTTTCCACACACACATTAACATGCAGCCACCCGACAGTGAAGATGGTGGAAGTTCTGGAAATCTGTATGTATTGTCCTGTCACTTAAACTCTGAAGTATGTAGATGCTTTATGAAGTTGGTATTATTTATTTCTGAAACATAAATCCCCTAACAAAAAAAGAAAAATTGAAAGCATCTTATTTCACTTCCTTTGTTCATCAGAAAACCTATAAATTGGATAATTGATACCAGCTACTCACTTGTCACAGCTCCCCTTTCCTGATGCTCTGTAATTCAGATTTCATAAAAGTGTCCATAGAACGTCATAAAATGAAAAGGTTTTGTTCCATTACTCACTCTAGCCTCTGCACAGCATTAACACATTTAGCCCTTTTGAAGATTTCCTTTTACTTACATGAGACTGGATTTCTAAAGGCTCCCCTCTTCCCCCTTCTGCCATCACTCAAGTTCCTTCTACACTGTCTCTAGTGCTTCTTAGATATGTGTATGATGTAAGGCTCTATCTGCCATATTTTGTTCTATATTCCTTCTTCAGAGACAAAACAGATTATTAAACCACCTTTATCTCTACTCATGTGACAATTATGTAGCAACCACATAGCTGAACACATGCATTGTTATATACGTCTATGAATATGCAGTTTGTGTGAAGAGGATGCTTGTGCACAGACACAGAATCATAGACACAGATAAGCAGATTCACCATTATTAGCAGCTGCTCACTCATGGGAGAGGGTGACCTTCTTTAAGGGAGTGACACAAGACAGGTAGAACAGGCTCCAGTGGATGAACTCATACTGAGGGACATCTGGGTACACAAACTTGACTCGATAGGCCTCAACATATATGATAGAATGCACCAAATCAGTGAGTAGGATATGAGGGTGGGGTACAGATAGGGAAGGAAGGACTAAATATTATTAAAATGTTTTGTGAAATCCACAAAAAATCAATAAAAATACATTTAAAAATAATGCACTCTAACTTTCCTCTGTGGAGCATTCTTACTGCTGGTATCCTGCACATGCTTTTAGTTCATTTTATTAATCTATTAGCCAATAATTTCAAGACAGACTCATTTTTATCACATTATGGTTTATGCTTTTATAAATCTCTACTATATATATATATATGT
>NW_008340940.1:1216984-1219333 GCF_000622305.1 Nannospalax galili
TAAAAAAAAAATCAACAAATTAGTAGAAAAATTTTCAGTTTTCTTTTCTCCTTGAAGCTCAGACCTCCAAAAGTTCTTCACCTTCTTCACTGAGCTCTATCATATTCTAATATAGTAATAATGTCATTTAACATTCATGATGCCTAAATTGTAAATATAAAATGCAGGCCCTTAAAGCCTTGGAAGACAAGAGAAAAATGAGGAAGGGCCCAATAGAGGGGTGCTTTTGGAAGCCCTTGTCAAGAAACTCCAGTGGACTTTCATATGAACATTTGAAAATTGCCCTGTTCTGAGTTTTTTCTAGTTCCCTATCTAGAATTTGTAATGTTAATTATTCTTGCCTTTACTTCTTCATATCTCCTACTCATGATTCAAGGACTTTCTTTTCCCCTTACAGGCAAGAGTTATGCAATTTGGGAGTCTTTTAGATAGACCCACTGAAGGGATACTCTAATTGCCTCACGCTGTGTCCCTGTTCAACATGGAAAAAACCAGAGCAGTCTGTGTCCCTATTCCCTATTGGCAATTTGGGTAACCCCTTCAGAGGATGCCGTGATAAGAATAGGAGGTAGGAATTGGCTAGGCAGGGTAAAAAGACCCCAAAGAAATGTAGCCAGTTTCTGGGCTAAAAGTCAAAATGTCCTTGGACCTGTTAGCAACATGCTCTGTTCCAAAGGCCAAAAATGGGGAAAGTATTTGGGAGCTTGTATCTAATCCTTAAAAGATTTTAGGGTTACCTCTTCAGAGGTGGGAATGATGGAGTGGGCATAGATTTGATCAAAACACCTTATATGCATGTACGAAATTCTCAATAAAGCTTTTGTAAAAGTTAAAAAACAATAATAAAAAATCTAATAATTTTCTATAATAACTAAAGCATACAAATGTTCATATGTATTGATCACTGAATATTTATAAATTATCTGATCAAACTCCCTCAATGAACATAAATTTTAAAGTAAGCCGCTTTCTTAGGTATGTGTCACAAGCTCTTCTCTGAGTGTCTAAGTGGTCTGGTCCTCATTGCTCTAATCCACTGCTCCTACCTATTACCTAAAACTGAATTTTTATTAATTTTTATATTATAATTACATCATTTGAATTAATATCTTTGTCCTATTTATTTTGAAATGGTCCATCTACAAATAAATCACAAATTCTTTTTTATTATTTTATATATAAAAATGTGAAAACAAAACCAAAAATATATTTATCAACGAAATTCTAATTGCTTATACTAGAGATGAGAAGAAACTTTTAAGTGACTTGACAAACTATTAACACTTAGCAAGACAAAGAAATGCAATGATGAAAACATGGAAAAATAGGTAAATATGATTGACTAATTTGTCTCATATTTCATTTAGACTTCTCCACAATGAAGATTGTTTTAATGATTGACATAATGATCACATTGTTTAGAAGTACTGAAATAAAAACATTGTCTTCAAAGACGTTGATAAGGGTGCTGGGGAGATGGCTCAGTGGGTTAAGTGCTTACCACACAAGTGTGAGGATTCGAGTTATGTACCTGGTACCCATCAGAAGCCAGGCACAGGGTGCATATCCTATTGTTAGGGTGGGGCTACAGGTTAAAGATAGATGACTCCCTGGGAATACAGGTAGCTGAAATAGCAAACTCCAGGTACAATAAAAGACACTGTCTAAATACTAAGGTTCAAAGCGATAAAAGAAATTACCTGACATCAACCTCTGGCCTTCACAAGGCACACACACCACATCTGCATGCATACCTACACACAAATGAAAACACACAAATATAGTACATAGAACACATGCACAAAAGATGATATTAATGTGTAATAAAATACCACGGTAGATTAGTATAAGATGGAGGAATTCAAAGGTAAACTTTTTCTACTTCAATAAAATTTGAGGAAACTAAACTCTAGTCTCCTATTTTCGGTTTTCTAGTTCTGTTTCTCCAATGCTGACTTGATTTAAAGTCTTCACAGATTATAGCCATTAGTTATTTCTATTATTGGATTACCTTATAAATCCTTGAATATCTATTTTTCTTTCATATTTACCTAGCCTTTCTTCTTCTAACATGCACTCACATACAAATATACATATATGAACATGAAGACTGAATTAATATAAAAAATTAATATATAAATGTTAAGGCAACATTATGAAGAGTATACAAGAAGTGTAAAAATACTTCATGCCTTATGCTACACAAGTTCAAAATTTGAGTGAACCTAATTTATTTTTTATTTTTATTTTTGTGTGTATGAGTGTTATGTCTACATGTGTGTTAAGTGCACTTGTGTGATGCAGTGCCTGCAGAGGACAGAAGAGGGCATCAGATCCCCTGGAACTGGA
>NW_008340940.1:1219380-1222474 GCF_000622305.1 Nannospalax galili
TTTGTTTGGGTATGAATGTTATGCCTACATATAAGGTGAACCTAATTAATAAAGATGAATATCTTTGCTTAGAACAACCAGCAAGCCTCAAAAGTCCACGGAAAAGAGAAACTATGTTAGCAATTATTAAGGACAATACAAAATTTATACATTAAGAATTATTGATACAACAAACAGAAAGGCTGATCCGACTAGACAAATAGCATGTAAAACAGACACTGGCTATAACAGCTATTTATCTCAAGGTACAATAATTTAAATTTTAAAGATGCTATAGACCTCATAAAATTAAATTTTAATTAATTTACATGAATATATAGCTTATTTTAACCTCTATATTAAAATTTCCCTCCTTTATACTTTGTGTATTTTTATAATACATGCATCATTATTACAATATGGGTAAATGAGAAAAAGTAATTATAATTGAATGTAGATTGTAAGAAATGAAGAGTAAAGGCAAATGATCTTCAGTATATAAACAGAGACTAACAGGAGATGTTTACTTAATTTTATCTAGGTAATAATGCTTGAAATTAAAACTTTAATCAATGTAATCACTAGTGCATAAGCAAGAGAATATTAAAACCAGATATAATTTTTCATTAAAGGTTGTTTAAATCAGTTCTTTATTTTTCTACATAGTAAAGAAAATATTAAGACACACAGCACTATTATTAAAATAGTTATCAGTTTTTATGTAGTTGAAATTAAACTACACATATAAAATATTGCAAGATAATTAATGGAACATTATATAGATGTTTAAATGTGCTAAATATCAAATATACTGAAACAATTTAATTACAACATTATGTCTATTTACTATACTGAATGGAAAATGTCTAAAAACATTAAAATTTCATGATCATCTACTGCAAAGCAATGAATTTCCATATTTAGAGTCCATTTATAAAATTATATGTCAGCAGTTATTCAATATCAAAAGATTTTTTTAATTATTTATTTAATAACCACATGATTAGAAGAAGCATTTCATTACAGCATTAACATACTCAGTAACAATTTCCAGAGCAAAGATGCATCTCTATCAAAACTGGCTGTGAATTTGTAGGTTCACAGTTGAATTAATACAGTTATACAATATTGAACTCAGTATAAACCCTATAAGACATAAAATTGAATGTTTTTAACCTTTAAAAAAGATCTCGATTTCATTTTAAAATGCACTGTTTCATAAAGAAAACTCATTTTTAATACTACTAACACTTAGATGTTTGCACATGTATCTCTAATCTCTCTGATTATTACTAGTTACAGTTGGTTACTTTCTGAGATCCTTGGCACCTGAGCATGGATATAAAATCATCAGGTAGATTTCAATGGTAATGTGTTTCACCTCTACTAATTAACATGAAAAAAAGTTTTATGGTTCTACCTCAAATATAACTCATTTTTGTTGTTAATTTTTTTGTGCGTATTTCATACAGAACATCCCCAAAAACCTTATTGATCCTTATACCCACATCCCAAATGGCACTCTCCCATAGTCTCCCCCGCCACACACACTGAAGCCCATATACTCTGTTATCCCTGTGACTGTCCACTGTGCTGTCGGCAGCCCCAGCCATTCTCCAGTACTTGTCCATCTGCTGAATGTTCTCAGCCTATCTAGAGTTCCTTGTTTTAGGAAGATTAGCTCTTCCTCATCTAGCAGCAATTAGTTGCTAATATTCCTTTAGAAAAGATTGGGATCTGCTGTCCATTTTCCCAGTTATATGCTGGGTTACTCTCTGGGAGTCTCTTGGGCCACCATGGCAAATGACTGAAAGGAATGTATCTCCTACAGGAATTGTTTCTTGTTATGTAGCTTTTAGCTATACATATGGACTCTTAAAGAACTATACTGATCCCTTTAATCTTTGGTTATACTTTCCTTTCAAAGTATTTAAGACCCTACAGTTGGCCCAGATAAACCAATTTATTTTTACTCTTCAGATCATTTGAGGACCTGTTCCTCAGGGCTCACATGGGCTTGGGAGGAGCCCCTGGCACCTTTCTTTTACCAGATCCATCTATGTGAAGTTAAGTCAAAGGTCCTGCTCGACTGTGGCTGACTTCAGTTGGAAGCATGGAAGAAATGTTTCCTCTGTGTTGACCTTCTTCTTTGTAGACTGGACACTGGTTCAAGTCCACTTGATGTAGTATCCATGGCCCCCTTGATCAAGAGCATGGGTGGCACATGACAGTTACAGGCTATTTTGAGAAATGCTCATAGTCCCCTGGAGCTTAGCTGACCTAGGAGGGCAAGGAGCAAAAACTGTCCTTCATGTCCCTCTGACCAAATTAGTATAGACCTCAAAGTATAGCTGTTGAATATCCAAGAAGGTTAGTTCCACCAGTCTGATACATTTAATTACTATGTGCTATGTAGCTAAAGCTTGGACAAAGACCAAATGTTCTCAGATAAACCTTGCCTAGACATGTATTAAATTCCTTGAGCTATGAGTCAGTAGGTTGTTAGATTAATATGGTTCCCTCTGTCTTTTTTAAAACTAGCTAAGTATTATTTATCTCTCACATTACCTAATCCTTACACTACGGTTTCCACATTTAAAGTGCCCCCATTTTTCCCATTTCTCCCTTAATAATACCTTTCTCTTATGGTCCCACCTCTCTTGAGCTCCTTCTTCCCTTTATCCCCAAGGTTCCTTGTATGACCCTCCCTCCACCCTCCCCTTAAAATAACATCATTTTTATCCATATCTCCTTTATTAATGCCTGTTTCCTGCTGTTTTTCCCTTTCAGAATCTTTCTTTTCCTTTACCTCCCTGGTTCCTTTACATTATCCTGTTTCCTATAGTTATATCTAGATACATACTCACTTATAAGGATTTCGTACTAGGTTCCACACATGAGGGAGAACATACATCATTTTTTTCTGAGTCTGTGTTACTTCACTTAGCATAACAGTTACTAGTTCCATCCATTTCCCTGCAAATTTCATGATTTCATCTTTCTTTACTGCTTAGTAAAACTCCATCGTATAAATGAACCACATTTTTGTTGCATCCATCTCTTAGCCATTGTGGAAAGAGGAGCAACAAACATGGATGTACAAGTGTCTCTGCAA
>NW_008340940.1:1222903-1223194 GCF_000622305.1 Nannospalax galili
AGAGTTAAAATTTTTCATTGTAGAGGTCTTTAATGTCTTTGGTCAGGTTTATTCTAAGATTTTTTTTTGTGGCTATTTTGAAAGGGAGTGTTTCCATGTACTCTTTCTCTGATTACTTGGTATTGGCATATAGAAAGGCTACAGACTTTTGTAGATGAATTTTGTAACCTGCCTCTTTACTGAAAGTGTTAATCATTTCTCGGTGTTTTCTGGTGGGATTTTTGGCATCTCTTAGATACAGTAACATATCATCTGCAAAAAGGAATAATTTGATCTCTTCTTTTCCAATTA
>NW_008340940.1:1223337-1230154 GCF_000622305.1 Nannospalax galili
ACATGTTGGCTGTGGGTTTGTTGTATATGGCTTTAATTATGTTGAGGTATGTTCCTCCAGGCCAATTCTCTCTAAGATTTTGAACATAAATGCATGTTGAGTTTTGTCAAAGGCCTTCTCTGCATTTACTGAGATGACCATGTGCTTCTTGTCTTTGAGCCCATTTATATGATTTATGACACTTATTAACTTGCATGTATTGAACCACTGCTTCTCTGGAATAAAACCGAGTTGATCACAATGGATGATTTTTTGATGTGTGTCTGTATGTGGTTTGAAAGTATTTTGTTAAGAATTTTTGCATCTATGTTCATTAAAGATATGGATCTATAGTTTTCTTTTTTGGTTGTATCTTTACCTGGCTTTGATATTAGAGTGATGATGGCTTCACAGAAGGAATTTGGAAGTTTTCCCTCCATGTCTGTCTTTTTGAATAAATTAAGTAATATTGGATGTAGATCTTTAAATGTCCAGTAGAATTCTTCTGCAAATCCATCTGGTCCTGGGCTTTTTCTAGTTGGAATGTTTTGTATTACTGTTTCAGTTTCCTTATGTGTTATGCACCTATTTAAGCTCTCTATCTCTTATTCATTTATTTTTGGTGGTTCCCATGCTTTTAGATACCTGTTTATTTGTTTTAGGTTTTCAAATTTAGTAGCATAAAGGTTTTTAAAATATTCCCTCAATATTTTGGATCTTTTTGGTGTCTGTTGTGATGTTTCCCCTTCCATCCCTGATTTTGTTGTTTTGGAGGTTCTCTTTCTTTTTTTTTTTTTTTTTTTTTGGTTAACTGGGCTAGTGGTCTGTCAATCTCGTTTATCTTTTCAAAGAACCAGCTCTTAGATTCATTAATTTTTGTATTGTTTTCTTTGTTTGTATTTCATTAATTTCTGGTCTGATTTTTATTATTTCTTGTCTGCTGACTTTGGGTTTCATTTGTTGTTGGTTTTCAAGCGTCTTGAGTTGCAATGTTAAGTCATTTATTTGTGTTCTTTCTGCTTTTTTAATGTAGGCACTTAGAGCTACAGCTTTCAGCGTGTCCCAGACGTTTTGTTGTGTTGTATTGTCCTTTTCATTTAGTTCCAGGAATACTTTTATTTCTTTGAGCAGCCACTGCTCTTAACTTATATGCCATTTCTCTAGCCCCAAGGACAGGATTCTTTATAGAATTGAAACTACTTATAGGATGGAAACTCATGATTGATATTTATATGTGGCTTGACAAATGTATCCTTTTCACTGTTAGCTTCTAGGACTATGTTCAATGTCCTCAGAAGCATCATTATAGCTTCAAGAATTTTTGAAATTTATTGTCAATGTCTTCTCATGTAAGTTTTTATAAAAATATATTTCATGTCCTAACCCAAAAATATTCAATCTTTAGGAATTTCTCATAGTGTGAATTTCCCAACCTTTATACATATAAACAATGATACCTTAAAAATAAGGAGATAGCAGATTTGGTCATTTTCCACTAGGGCATCTACTTGTCTAAAAACACAGTATGCTGTGAAGCAAGCTGAGCCATGTGATTGACAAGCTTGGTCAGGCCACTAGGTTCTTCATCAGCATGGCCTGTGCTATCAACCTTGCTATAACTTTCAGTCAAGTTAATCAGAACCACACTGTTTTTTGGTATCAAAAATAATTTTACAAATATTTTACTAAAAATAATTATTAGTTATTAACTTATTAATATTGAAGTCAGATACATTTTCTTTTCAAAATTTTCTTAAACAGCATCTTTTAAGTCTATATGATGAGAAGAGGTGCTTTGTATATAGCACTTGTTTGGCACTATTCCATTTGGTCCACAAACACTAACTCTTTAAACCTTATAAATCTTATAGTTATAATTTGTGAACAGGAAAACAGACACATTACAGTAAGCATTTTGACCAACAGCCAATGTAGTATACTATTCAAGGTAAAGATGTGAAGTTATAGACTGAGTTCAGAAGACACTCTCACTTATCCTCCTTCACATAAGACAAAATCACCTTAGTGTTTCAGTCTTTGAATTAAGTGGGTTCACAAACATGAAAATATAAATTCCACTTAGTACTCAGTAAATCTACTTTCTACATTTCTATGTGTGACTTTACATTTACCTTCAGGATGGGACACAAGTTTCAGTTTTCATCTGCAGCAACCTCATCCATCATATGTATGTATGGGCAGTTTTTCTATAGGTAGCTTTGATCTAAGACTTTAAATAAATATCTTAGTAAAGAATATTGGGTTCCTTTTGATTATTTGGTAAGTCAGCTTCTTTTCACATGAAGAATCACAGGAAAACTTGTAATAAATTATGTTCATCCCCAGTTAATCGAGCCTAGATATAATTTCTTCCTGTACTTTATGAATAATTGATTTCTACTTAATTTTTATAAAAGAAAGATCAACTCTCTTTTTTCATTCTGTGAAAAAACAAAACTACTAAGGGCATCCCAGATAAGTGGAAAAATTGATCATAACCAGAAGATTAAAACTCGATGCCTCACCTTGAAAAGAAGAAGATTCCTTGTATTTTAAATTTTACAAGAAAGAGATGCAAATTTAAAGCCAAATGGCAATAGGAATTTCATAGCAAATTTACTCCTTCTGCACAATTTAGAGCATATCAGACACTGGCCTTTTGGCTGTAAATATGTGGCATTCTATGGTGCATTTTCCTCAACATTTGATGGGTAAATCTTTACTAACTTTGACAATTTTTCACTTTCATTAACTGCTGATAATTTCCTTAGTAAATACAAGAGAATAACGGAGACAGGTTACAAAGAATCACTGGGTATCCTCCTAATCCTTGAATCACCAAAGATTTGCCAAACAAATCTTCTTTGTCTGCATTAGCTGCTAGCTCCTCAGGAGTAATCAATTACTGACTCTATTTCTTTCAATTGACTGTGACCTCTGATGTTTGGAGATCCCCTCCAACAGTAAATAGACTTTCTGAATCCTTCAGCGTCCCAGTCCCTGGATAACTACGAGTTTTATTTTTAAATCTTCCTTTCAGCAATTCCACTACACTAAAGTTAATGGTTTGCTAAACCCTTGCCTACCATTAAAGGCAGGAGTCTGCACATTTTTCTCTTAACTTTGTGTCTGTTCTACTTTCCATTCATCTATAAAGGCTCAGTGGGGAATTGTTCCCCACAGGCTCAATCAAGTGTTCGCATCTTCTGGTCTCTTTAGCACCAGATTCAATGTATTTATTGGAACAAAATTAGCCTTTGGAACATGTGGTGAATTCTCAGTTTATCTAAGGGTAAAACAAAGAAAACAAAAAGCCTAAAAAGGCCCTTATATTTTTAGCCTTATAAATTACCATATAAATAAATTAAAACACCTCTGGGTCTCAAGGCCTGCAGGACCCTCAGGCCTATCTCCAAAAGGCAGGCTTCTCTCTCCAGGGAAAGTCAATGGGGCCCTCCGTGCCTCGACTCCCCCAGCCTCATTCACCCTCCCATCTCCCCTGCTGGTCTCTCCTTCTAGCCTAGGCCCTGTCCCATTCCTTGTCTTGGTGCCCCAGACACCTGGGGAACCACCACAACTTCTTCCTGATCCTGTGCATCCAGAGTAAAGCAGTTCCTTCTCAGGTCCCCAGGAGCACTGCTTCTCGGCATGGACCCACCCTGACCTCCCTCTGTTTCCATGGGCCTGCAGGACCTGCAGCCCATCTCGGGGTGGAGACCTCTCTCTCCAGGGTAAATCAAACACGGTAAGTTCATGGTGCCCAGGTCCCCAGAGGCACTCTGGGCCTGGCCCTGCCCTCACCTCCCTGGGTCTCCACAACCTGCCAGCCTCTTTCCTGGAAGCCAGGGCTGACCTTTCCTCTTCCTGTTCCTTTGCATCCAAACAAACCCAGCTCCTCAGTACAGTCCCCTGGGGCCCTTGAGCCACCTCCCACCCCCAACTTCCTTTGTGTCTCTGGGTGGCACAGCCACCAGCTGCCCTAGACAAGCATCTTTTCTGGGCCAGGTTGCCAGGCCAGAACAACCCCCAAATTCCTAAGGCCAAAATCTATCCTGGAGGGATCCAGACCTTACGAGAAAGCCTGAGAGCATTTGATCCTCATCTGACTTGGGCCTCTGTGAGAACTCCTGAACACAAAAGCAATCTGGCCACTCCAATATAAAATCAAAAGAAAGAACTGGAAGCTTAGAGGAACCAGGCTTTCGTACCCAAAAAGTAAACTACAAAGACACATAAAGTTCAGAAAAAGAAGTAGACCTAAACTTAGAGGCTTGAGTCTCACACAAGAACCAGAAACTACAAAAGAAATTCACATGTCAAAATCACAGAGAAAAAATAATAACATGAAAAACCAAAATTACATTTCCCCACCAAATACAAATAGTCCTCTAGAGGAGTGCAATGAGAACCCTTAGACATAATGTAGGACATGGATCTCAAAAGAACAATTATAAACATGATAAAAGAATTCAGTGAATTTAAAGAACACACAAAGAAATCAAAGAACTGAAGGAAGATAGGGATAAACTTCTGAATGAATTCAGAAAAGAGTTAGAAATATTGAAGAATACTCAGGCTGAAATGAAGAAGGAAGTAAAACACTCAGTAAGCCAATTAGAAACGACAGGAGAAAGCCTCCTCAATAGGATGAATGAAATGGAAAACAGAGTATCAAGACTGGAAGATAAAGTGGATGAAGTAGACCACTCAAGCAAAGATTATGAAAAATTTAAGAAATCACAAGAATGGGATATGCATGAATTGTATGACACCATAAAAAGTCCAAACTTATGAATCATAGGCATACAGGAAAGAGAAGAATCCCAAGATAATGGCATGGACCAGATCTTCAACAGAATCGTGGAAGAAAATTTCCCAAAATTAAAGAAGGACATGCCCATGCAAATACAAGAAGCATATAGAACACCAAACAGACAGGAGCAGAAAATAAACTCTCCACGGCACATCATAGTAAAAACACTAAACATACAAAACAAAGAGACAATACTGAAAGCTGCAAAAGAGAAACAACAAGTCAGATATAAAGGAAAACCCATTAGGATTACAGATGACTTTTCAATGCCAACTATGAAAGCCAGAAGAGTATGGAACAAAGTATTCCAGCTTAAAATGACCACAGATGCCAACCCAGACTACTATACCAAGACAAAATGTCTATTATAGTTGAAGGGGAAAGAAAAATATCCCATGACATAAATAGGCTGAAAGAATTCATGTCCACAAAATCAGCCCTTCAGAGAGTTCTGAAAGCAATACAAACAGCTGAAGAAAGGAATGAATATACCCAAGGGGTTGTGGATAGAAATTCAATGAAGGTATAACTGTGGAAAAGAACAGCTACATCATGATGTATAAAGAAATATAAATGAAGGATTCAATACTCATCTTACATTAATAACTTTAAATATTAATGGAATGAACTCCCCAGTCAAAAGTCACAGACTAGGTGAATGGGTTAAGAAACAAAACCCATCTTTTTGCTGTCTTCAAGAAACCCATCACACTTTCAAAGACAGACACTATCTTAAAGTGAAAGGATGGAAAAAAATATACCAAAAAGTGGTACAAAGAAAAAAGAAGGTGTAGCAATTCTAATATCTGACAAAATAAACTTTAAACTAAAACTAATCAGAAGAGGTAAAGAGGGCCACTTCATTCTGATCAAGGGAAAAATAAATCAAGAAGATATTACAATTATGAATATATATTCACCAAACTATGATGCACCCAACTTCATTAAAAACAATACTTTAGGACTTTAAGACCCAGATTAATCCCAACTCATTAATAGTAGGTGACTTCAATACCCCACTGTCTCTATTAGATAGGTCAACAGGGCAGAGAGTTAACAGAGAGACATCAGAATTAAATAATATCATATATCAAATGGACTTAACAGACATCTACCGAATATTCTACCCAAGCACCAAAGAATAGAGTTTCTATTCACTGCCCCAGGGAACTTTCTCCAAAATCGACCATGTACTGGGGCACAAAACAAACCTCAACAAATACAAAAAGTTTGAAATAATTCCATGCATTCTATCAGACCACAATGCAATAAAGCTTACAATCAACAGTGGGAGAAGCTCTAATCATAACATGAACACATGGAGATTAAACAACACACTTCTGAATTATGAATGGGTCAAAAGGGAAATTAAGAAAGAAATAAAAGTACTTCTGGAACTAAATGAAAAGGACAACACAACACAAGAAAACCTCTGGGACATGCTGAAAGCAGTCCTTAGAGGGAAGTTTATAGCTCTAAGTGCCTACATCAAAAAATTGGAAATAACACAAATAAGTGACTTAATGTTGCAACTCAACATACTTGAAAAGCAACAGCAAATGAAATACAAACCCAGCAGACAAGAAGAAATAACAAAAATCAGGGCAGAAATTAATGAAATTGAAACAAAGAAAACAAGAAAAAGAATCAATGAATCAAAGAGCTGGTTCTTTAAAAGATAAACAAGATTGACAGACCACTAGCCCAGTTAACCAAGAGAAAGAAAGACCACCTTCAAATCAACAAAATCAGAGATGAAAGAGGAAAGATCACAACAGACACCAGAAAAGTACAGAACATTATTAGGGAATACTTTAAAAACCTATATGCTACTAATTTTGAAAATCTAAAAGAAATGGATGGATACCTAAAGGCATGGGAACTACCAAAACTAAATCAAGAAGAGATTAACAGCTTAAACAGACCCATAACACAAAAAGAAATTGAAACAGTAACATAAAACCTCCCAACTAAAAAAAAATCCCAGGACCAGGTGGATTTACAGCAGAATTCTATCAGACATTT